>NC_056564.1:20311192-20326509 GCF_013358625.1 Macadamia integrifolia
AAATTAAAAAATCCTTTCACCATGGGTAAAGAAAAACTCAATCTTAAGTTTGGTTTTTGGAAAACCGCAGTGTAGAGTGAGTGAAAAAAAAAAAAAAAAACAAAACAAAACAAAAAAAACAAAACAAAATTTGGTTTTTTTTTTAATGAATTTTGAACTGTTTTTGATTTTTACCTGTTTGATTTCGGTTTGGGTGGGCTTTGGGCAGATTTTGGTTTTATTTCAGGTCCATTCTGTTGGTGTATGATGTCTTGTATTCCGTCACAATTTAATCTGGAGAGTACTAGGGCAGGCACTTCGACAGGACAGAACAGCGATCCCGCTCGAATTTTTTATTTGAGGGCAATTTTATATTTTTTAGATTAAGGTTTTTCGCTATATATTTGTAGCGTGGTTTTCTTTTTCTGTAATGCTAACAATACTGAGAGGTGTCCGAGTGCTGTAACTCTATTCTCCATCGATAGTAAAGCAGAATCTCATTTCATCAAGGATGTAGGCAATCTTGCTGAACCTCGTAAGCCTGTGTGCATTGTTTGTTCTTACTTTTTTTATTACCTTCTGCCTCGTTTTTTGGGTTGCATTTCTACACATTCAATGTCTAATGCGGTTTGTGAGGGGGTCATAATATCGCAAACCAAAATCGACCCAATAAAGTTTTGGTTTAGTTTGATCGGAGCTATTTTTAACTTAGTCGGCGGCCGGATTTTACCGATTCAATTTAGGTTTTGACACCCCTAAGTGGGGGCTGGGCATGCATATGTTGCCACTTGGCATCTTCACCTGCTATAGCCTCTAACAATGTGACAAAATTCCAATCAGATGGTTCTCATATGAAGATGTATGAATTCTCACCGTAGATGTCAAGTCTATTATATAAATCTCATTTTTAACTTTTTTTTTTTTTTCAACAGATTTCAAACTTTCTTTATTTTTTAACTTTGGACTACGTCCCAAAAATATTACGAAAGATCAAAACAAACAAACAACACAAGGGCCGTTATTGCCATTCTTATATGGACTTGAATTCCTTTTAGAGGCAAGAGTTGTGTTTATGTGTGGAGGGATGGGGATGGGGATGGGGATGCTCACTCTTTTCTTGTTGAACTTGCCCATGGTTTTAGGTATAAGGATTGGATTGGTTGTATTAAGCGATTTGATATTGGCATATCTCAATCCTATATCAGTATAATGGTATAGATTAGGGATAAAACTAATGATTTTTTTTTTTTTTAAAGAAACTCAGAGGCAAAAGTGTACGATCTATATCAATATTGTATCGATTTCATGATGGTGCTAGGTTTTTTGTTTATCGAGTAAAGTGGGTTGGGTCTCTTTGGGTTTTTGGTTAGGGTCTCTCCCAAACGTTGGATTGATAGCTGCCATGTGTTTTTCATTGAGAGCTCATTGATCTCTGTTGGTTGATCCCCATCCTTAAAAAGAAATAAGTTTCACTTTTCCTTTATCTAAGCATATAAAATAAAATAAAAAGAAACGTAGTAGTTTAGATTACTCATAAGATTGATATATGTGACTAAGGCTATCGTTGGTATAATTTTGATATATTTATTTTGTATTTGTCACTTATTTATGAGAATCTTTCTTCTTCTTTTTCTTAAGCTTTTGACTTTTCATAATGTGAGAGGATAGAACATTACATTTGAAGCCATCTTTATTATATTTCCATATTACTAATAGACTAAGCTCTCATTTGGTTAAATTCAATTTCAAAACTGATTTCTTAAAATAATTCAACAAATATCTAGTTAATTAGTCAAGAGATTAAAATTTTTTTGATTACATCAATTGAAAGTATTTCAAATGTAAAACATCCATTTGATTGTTCAATTTTAAGAATATTTCACTCATTTTCCCTTTATATTTCACGCGCTATTAAATGTATCTCTAATTCTATTTACCTCCTTGTGTGTGCATCGAATGCTTTAATTTTGGTTGTGTTGCTTTCTTAAGTGTTGTACATGGGAGAGAGAGAAAAAAGGTAACCGAAGATCACATCCCACAATTGTTTTGTTTCATTGGTTTGCATATTTCGATAAATATTTGTGGAGCATGAAAGAAAGCTATGCTTGGAAACTCATTAATCCTCCTAAAAATATTGGAAAGACTGATAAAGGAGAAGATATGGAGTGGAGTATCAGATCAACATCAACCAACCAACCAACCATTTCTATTGATCCTTCTCTTTTTTTCTTTTTTGTAAACCAAAGTGTCCGGGCCAGCTTACGCGCACCTCGACTAATCCTCGGGGAACCAACCAACCATTTCTATTGATCCTTCTTTTTTTTTTTTTTTGTTAACCAAGGTGTCCGGGCCAACTTACTCGCACCTCGACTAATCCTCGGGGAGATTAGCACAGCAACCCACCCCTAAGACCGTGCGCCTAATCCACATAATCCCTAGTTCGCCCTAATCATCTGGGCAACCCACGGGTGGGTATAGAATAAATAAGAAAACACATACACACACACACTCACACAATGCGTACGACAGGATTCGATCCCACGACCTCCTCCCCTGGGTACCGGCTCCACAAGCCGAAGCTACCACCACTAGGCTATACTAATATTAATATTACATAATTAAAATAGTTAGAATTAAGTATCAGATCATCCAATAAAATTCATTAATCCATATAATTAATGATCGGCCCTTTAAAATTTTATCACCAAACCCATGTCAAGGAGAATATGAATCCAAGATGTCGAAATGCATAACTCATATAAAAATCACACATTAATTTTATAGATAAATAAGAGAAGATGAAGATCTACACTCGTAAATGAGTGATCTGATCCATTACAATGAACAGATGGTAGTAAACATTGCAACTAAATTTATTTTTATAACAATGCCACATGATTTGGCTTTATTATTCCTTCATCTTCTCTCAATTACTTCTTGCCCTTAATCCTCTCTAATTAACCTGAAACAGAAACAACAAAATACATATAAGATTAAATTAATATAGAAAGATTAAGTTGTAAATTAAGATTAAGAACTAATTATATTATTACTTCCACATTTAACTCCAGGAGGAAGGGGGTTGCCGCAGAACTGAGCAACATGGGCAACCTTGGCACTGCTAATGGTCTGGACTATTGGGAAAGGGATGATACCACACACACATTTGATATCAGTATCCTTCACAATAGCACAACAGCTCGGTGATGGATCTATCTGTGGCCCAGGCTTAGAAACATATTTCATGCATTCCTTCAGTAGGCCCTGAAGATCACCTTTGCATCCTCCCTGTGCCATCACTACTGATTTCTCCCCGGAAAATAAGATTCCGGCCATCACCACCACTAGGGTTGCCAAACAAACAATCCTACAAGAAGAAGAAGAACCTCCTGCCATCTTCCTCTATCTCTCTATCTATGTTTGTATGAAGGCAGAATGTGATGGTATATTTATAGAGCCAAAACGAATGTGGGGTGGATCAGACACCATACGCGTACGAAGACCTGATCCAACCTTAGGTAGGAGTGGGGTGGAAAGGAGGGTGGGCATGCATGTATTGCCACTTGGCATCTTCACCTTGGAATTGGCTCTTAAAATGTGATAAGAAATTCCAATCAGATGGTTCTCTTATGATGATTTTATCAATCCTCATGAAAAGCGTGGATCTTGTACTTTTAAGTGTGAACTCTGCGGTTGAGTTTGCAGCTATGATGGATATACTTTCTCTAATTTCTTTTTTTTTTTTCACTTTTTTGAAATTTAGCTGCAAACTCACGTGGTCTAATAACCGTCTCGGGTTGATGAAGTTCGTGCAGTTTTAGATCTTTTTCACGTGGTCTAATAATCGTTGGATTGATAATATTCGTGTAGTTTTAGATCATGCTTTCTATAATAAGGAATGGTTATCTCTGTCTCTTGGTCGTTCGCAGCATGTGGTTTCAAGTAGTTATTCAAATCACTACCCTGTGGTGGTGACGTTTGATGTGATCAGACGTTCCACCAATGTTCCTTTTCGGATACAAAGGTTCTGATCTGAGCATCAGAATTTTGTGAGCTTGATGTGGTCTTCATGGATAATTCCATTATTTGGGACCCCTATATGAGTTGTAGCAACCATATTTAAAAAGCTCTTACAAAAAATAAAATAAAATAAAATAAAGTTATTAAATAAATAAAAATAAAAAGGGTAAATCCATGGTTTTAAGTATCGGTGCGTATCGTGCCGTATCGGCCGATACGTATCCGTATCGGTAGGCATCGGCACGATACATACCGATACGTATCATGAAAATTTTAAAACTCTTATGTATCGATACGTATCCTACGATACTCACCGATACGTACCGATACTCTATGAAAAATTCAAAATTGAAGTGAAATGTACGTTTCGATACGTATCGGTATGTATCGATACGTATCGATGCGTATCGGTATGTATCGACCGATACACACCGATACGGTCATAAAATGGCCAAAATGGGTAATTTTTTAGAAAAACATAATTTTTTGAGGTGTTTTTGTTCCAAAGTTACTGCCAACCATTTTTCTCTCTAACTAAAGTGGAAATCAAGGTTGGGAACAAGGATTTTACATTTATGGGACAATTACAAACCTTGAATTCTTAGTGCGATACTCTCAATTTACTGTTTATGCATAATACATGTTATATATAACTTTTTTTAACTATTTTTTTATGTAAATGTGTATAAAAAGGTGTTTCCTATCCATTTATATACGTATCTTTAGCGTATCTTAGCGTATCTCCGATACGATACGATACCCTCCGATACGTATCTTAATTTTGACCGATCGATACCGATACTTTAATCCTTGGGTAAATCTAAATGGACGAAATTTAGTTGCTGCCCGGGTTGCAGTTAAGTGGCAGCGAAAAAAAATATAATCTTAAAAGGTATTTTAGAAAATATTATAACCTTAGAGTGTATTTGTGAACCCCAGGGGGGCAATAAATTATTCTATTTCTTTGACTGCCAGTAGGGGGTTGCAACCGGTAGCAACCAACTTTTTTCCTAAATATTGCTTAGAAGGTGTGGGTTAAGAAGAACTTTTCCAATATTGATGCTGAAGTGGTCCAAGCCAACTTTTCCAATATTGAGGCTGAAGTGGTCCAAGCCAGAAGCATTCTTGATGATGTTCAAGCATCACAGTTGAAGTGGCTTCGTAATGGTGATCGCATTACTAAATTCTTCCATTTTGACAATAAAAATTAGACAGAGAAGAATCAGATGAAGGAAATTAGGTTTTGGTGGCGTGTTTTCATCCCCTGCTAGCATTGCCCACTACGTGGGTGTGAATTTTGAACTTTTGAGATTTTCCATAAAATGGATGATAATCTTTTCTTAACTTACCCCTGCCAAACTAAAAACACTTCTATAACGTTAGCAAGAAAATGAAAAACCGCCCAAAATGGACAATTACTTGTGCCTACTCTTAGTAACTTTGGCCGACTGAGGAGCATGAGAACTTGGCAGTTGCTTAATTTTCAATTTGGGTTTTGGGGAAATCACCCAAATGCCACGACGATTCTTGGATACGTTTGGGTGTTGATCATATCCCTCAATTGTTTTGTTTGGATTTCTCTAGATATACGAGGAGCAGGAAAGAAGGCTATACTTGGAGACCCCATTAATCCTATAAAATTATTATGGCCTGAAGGATCAGATCAACATCTACCAAGCCACTTTAGATATATACCAATGAGGATTTTCTTATTGACAATCCTTAAGTGTCAAATAATTTATAATTTTATCTTTTTTACATTTTTATATGACACCTAAAAAAGGAAAAAAAATCAATGAGGGTAATAGTGTCATTCTACATGTGTACTTGCATAACAATGACAAATTTTAATAATGAGATAATGATATGTTACTTTCAACTTATTTTTGAAACCCATTTTATAGCGTTATCTTATAACCCTTTTGGGAGTAAGACTAAGGGCAATTAAGAGAAATTGTTAAGCTCTAAATAAACCTATAAAGGTATCATTAATGCTTGAATTATTATTTACGTAATTGATACATCTATTATTCCCGGCCTATTGATTTAGGGTTGTTGAACCATTTGGACTAGATGTAGGTCCCACCAAGCTTTTAGTTCATGATATATTTTATGTAATGAAAATAGTTAGAATCAAGTATATGATCCTTTACATATAATGCGTGTTTTTTTTTTCTTCATGTAATTAATGAATGGTCCATTACGATTTTGTAATTAAGGCACATACCAAGGAACATGAATCCGAGATTTTGTCAAGAGGCCTTAGGAAGTACATGATCTTCTTTTGAATGAATTTTCTTCTTATCGAAAAAAAAAATTCAAGATTGGTTTGGATCATCTGAGTCCAAATTAATCACTTGTTCGAAAAATTAGATTTAGACAATAGCAAATAATACAAAGACAGACAATTTAATTTTTTAGATCAGTAACTATATTTAGGTAGAGTAAGATGGTGCCAGTCATGAGTGACCATCCATACAATATATATCAGAACTAGTAGTGTAAACATTGTAATAAGTAAAATTTATTTTTATAACATGCTACATTATTTGGCTTTATAAATTCTTCCATCTCTCTTCTCTCAACTTCAAGCCTTTAGACCTGTCTAACCTGAAACAGATCGAAACAACAAAATATTAGTTTTGTCCACTGAAAAAGCATCTATTTATCTTTTCAACTAGTCCTAATATTTTCCATGCAAAGAATGATACTTCCATCCTCTCATGGGTGATATTATTGACCATAAACCCATAAGCCCTGAGGTGTTCATGGTTTGACAGTAACTTTGATACATAATAAGTTTTGAAAAAGTCTTTTGAAGTAGCGCCTTTAAATACTTTGAGTAATTTAATTCAAACTGAATGATCTAAAAGATTTAGAGGCAAACCTAAAAGGACTTGGCTTGTCTACGGCTCAAGGGTGTGTTGCCAATCTAATGGTATGGGTTGAATGGTCGAAACATGGCAGTCTTTAGATCTAAGGGAGGGAGTGATGATTCGGCTGAAAGTGAGAAACACAGGTGAGTGCAATTAATCCATATAAAATGAAGAATGTAATATTTTCACTCGCAAAAATTCTTGCCCGTGGTACCAAACCCTAAAAGGCAGTGTATAGAGAGAGAATGATATGGAGTGGAGGTCTGTTTATGAAGTCCTCGTCATGATAGATAAAAATGATTTATTCTTTTGTTCCTTTCCATATTTGAGGGTTTGTTCTTCTATGCGGACTCCACCTTGAACGTAGGGGTAGTGAGAGATAGAAACGAAGAGGGAGAGATTGTTGAATCCACACAAGGGCGGGAGAGATACGAAGAGGGAGAGGGTGTTTTCTTTTAGGGCTAGTCCAATCCTCTGTGTTTTTCATTTTCAACTGAATCTCTGCATCTTCATCGCACCCCTCCCTTAGATTTGGAAACCATCACGTGTCGCCCATCCAGCCGACGCCACTAAATCAGCAGCGCACCCCAGGCTGCAACGAGCCAAATTTAACCTAAAATGACCTTAAGAAAAGTGATGAGGAAAGACATTCATTTTTTTTTTTTTGCTAACGAGGTGTATCCAAGTCATACCAAGTTCATTGCTTATCCACGGGTCTATACCGACCCCACAACCGCATGGACCATGTCATACCAAGTTCATTGCTTACCAACTGCGCTACCCCCTTAGGTTGAGGAAAGACATTCATTATTAATAATAAATATTAACAATTCTTACTTCCACATTTAACTCCAGCAGGAATGGGATTGCCACAGAAATATGCAGCATGAGCCACTTTGGCACTGCTGATCTTCGGCAATATCTGGGGAGGAATTATACCACACATACAGGTGACATCGGAGTTCTTCAAAACAGCACAACAGCTCGGTGATGGATCCCTCAGTGGACCACCCTTCTGAACAAATTGCATGCATTGCTTCATTAGTCCCTGAACATCACCTCTGCATTTTCTCTGTGCCATCACTACAGATTGCTCGCCGGGAAATAGGATTCCGGCGATCACTAGGGTTCCCAAACAAAGAATGCTAGAAGGAGAACCCGCCATCTCTCTCTCTCTCTCTCTCCTTTTAACAGTCTTGTGAGTCAGTCTTAATTTTTGAATGAAGGCAGAATGACATGGTAAATTTATAGAGGCCAAAAAGGACTGTGGCCCCCATGTGTTGGCACTTTGCATCTTCACCTTAGAATTGGCTCTTAATTGGTAAGGTTGAGCCACATGCTTGGTTAGGATCCCCTGGAGATTAGCCATGTGTGGTTAATTAATTTTGGATACTGGTCCGGTTCAGTTATTATGGTGGAGTCCCAAATTAGTGCAATTATTCCTTCCAAAGCAGTTAATGAAGATTTACCCTTCCACATCTTTTTTGGGTAAACCTTTCTGCATCTTGATACTAGAGGTGTAAGTTTGGCCCCCTGGCCTGATTTAAACTAATTCCAATCCATGAATTCAGAAATATATATAAAATATATATATATATATATATAAAAAGGCATGCATAGGAGGCAGATGAGAGAAATCGCTTGATGAATGATGATTGAAGATGGCAATCCATAGTAGACCACTACATTTTGGAAGCAGAATTCGACTAGCACATTGCCCTGAACTTACTGAATCCTGAAGGTCGATTACCACAAAAACATAGTTATTTTCCCTCCGACAATTGTTAGCAATAATTAGACCATCAATAATCATGGACTTTTTTTTTAGTTATAAACAATAATCATGGATTTCATTCTATCTAAAGTTGCAATAGAATATATTCATCCAAAAATTTTTGAATTCATCCAAAAGAAAAATAATAATTTTGCAATAGATCAATCAAATAATCCCCCTAATTCTATTTACTTTCCGGATGCATAATTTTGGTTGTGTGGGAGAGAAAAATTAAAGGAAAATCCCAGAATTGTGTTGTTTGCATTGGTTTGAGGGAGGGTATAATGGTCATTTCAATGTATGGCAGCACCACTTCTCTGTCTTCTTTTTTTTTTCCCCTTAATCCTTATTTTCCTTTTAATTTATAGAAAATAAGAAAAGATAAAACTAAATTCAAAAGTTAATATAGAAATAACTTAAACCGCAACAAATTGTCAAATGATTAGTCCATATGATCATAGAAGATGTGGTTGAAAGCTTTTAAAGGGAAATGTGAATTCTTATAAGGAGAATGTTTTCTATCCGAGACTGTAACCAACGTCTACATGAAACATCCAATCATAGTCCCTGAAAAGGAATCATTCCCATTGGGTAGAGACGGACTTATGGTTCAAAGATTAGTCTCGTAATTCTTTGAGGAATTTTCTATATCATGACATAATCAAAATTTGGAATGATTGTTCAATTAGTGTATAAATTTTTATCATACTTGTCCTTCCACCTCTTCCTTCTTATTTGTACTTCATTTCCATTGCCTAACCGATCCATTTTCTTCTAGCCATGGCTGCTGCCATTCCTCTTGCCACGCCAGCTACCGTTACGGTTACATCTCCTTATTTACGGTACAAGTACACTTACTAGAAAATGAAATAATAATCCAAATTGAATGCCCAAACATAGAGGGTGATGAAATGATGCCCTCACCGCCATAAAATCCAAGAAATTCACCCCTATTTATGCCCATGTGCAGCTTATTGGTCCCTGAATTGACGCCGAGCTACACGGCTAGAGAGCTTTCTTCTCCCCCCCCCCTCTTTTTTTTCAAAGACCAACAAAAAAAAAAATTTCCAAGAAAAATACAAAATAAACAGGCAATAGATCCGTACAACATAGAGATTTAATGAAGTTCACACATCAGTGTGGTGTACTACGTCCATGGGTAAAGAAGAAAATGTTTTACTATGCAGAAGAGAAATTATACCTAAGCAGTAGCGAGAAAACTTGCCCTGAAACCCTAGCTCAAAAAAAAAAACCCAAATTACAATGATTTGCTCGCCAAGACAATAGTCGTGGCCATAGAACTCCAAGTCACGAGTCGACCCATCGGGCCACGGTCAATTCCATAGAACTCTTCTGCTTCCTTCACAGATCTCAAAAAACTTCACATTCGGATTGCCACCAAAATATGTCAAAGCAGGTCAATCTTCAAAACAGGGCAAGAATACAAGACAAACTTAACGTCATTCAATATCATTTATCATCTTTGGGCCAATGGGAGGCACGCATAAGTTGTAGAGGTTTGAGAACCATGGATTCTGCTCCTCTCTAATTAGTTGGACGTCCAATTCCTTTTATATCATCATTCAACGACTAGGTAGACTTGCACATGCATCCCAACACCTATCAATACCGGAGGATGTTTGTCCAACACCACCCCATTTGTTTGATGAGTCATTAGACGGTCGTCAGTGTTAGAGGGGATCGTTTTCCAAGAACCACTACCCAACACACTGGATAAGTGTGGAGAGTTATAAGAAAACCCACCGAACCATAAGATCTCGGATTACATTTTTTTTTTAACCAAATTCTCTACTAATGATCCCAATATTTAAATAAACCGAATTGAAATCGGTTGACTCCCAATTCTGATCATTTTAACAGATAGAGATAATGTGCCGATCAAATTTTGTGACATTTCTACCATATGCATGTTGACGATGACTTTGAGACGATTGAGAGAGAGAGCAGATGAGACATAAATTGATTTAGAGAATTTTGTCGTCATTAAGCAAGTGTTTTCTGTCCTAGAGCAGTCCTCTGCATAGACATAGTGGTGCGTGCCCCCAAAAAAGTGGTGGTGGTTATCACAACATACATGCCCTTATGTCTATGGTGCAAGGTCACTCTTGGATAGAAAACTTTATCCCAATCATGTATACATGTTAGTATGAATTCACACATTGATTCATGACAGTCTTAATTTTTAAAAAATAAAATAGAAAAAACAAAATTTTATGTATTCAATGTAGAAAACGCTTTATGTTCAGAAAAAGGCGGTGTTCTTTCAATAATGAAAACAAAATTTTCAGTATGAATTCACACGTTAAAATACCAATTGTTTTTGTCATTGTTCTCATTGGCCCCACGTTCGCATAAGGGTCACCAGGATCCCTCTCCCATCAATAATTCAAAGAAAAGATTTTTATCTAATACACACTTTTTCTTTCTCCCCAACAGTCTCTTTTTTGTGATTGCATCGATTCCCTTGTATTGCCATTTACCCTCATTGAGTCTATTAAGTGGATTATAAATTTCATATTTTTAAATTTAATAGTATTAATTATTTTTTATATTAAAAAGATCGAGTTTTCTTAAGACCACGGTAAATGGATTCCTATTCTCATTCACTATGGCTCATCGCGACTCTAAATGATAAAAAGAGGGAGAGGCGGGGAGAGAAATGGATCACATCTGGATCATTCCATTGCTCAGCCACCATAAAGGAAAATTGTTCTAAAAAAGAAAAAGAAAATTTAATGTAAGATAAGGACAATCCATAGTGAACTTTTTTTTTTTTTTTAATATTTAGTGAGTTGTGACCTTCTTGTTACTTTGCTCAATTCAAACGTAAGAACACTACTACTACCAGGTGGGAATTGGGATTGCGATAGGGATTGGGAGAGAAAATTAATATGGATTTCTCCATTGTAGAAAAAATCCTAATGAGAGCCACATTTTATGATTGGCAAGTGTTAGGTAATCCAGAAGACTTTTGGTCAGTGGTCCAAGCAAGTTTTGTGAGTTAACCTCTTTCACACCCCATCCCGCCCCACCCCAATTTATTCCATAGATAATTAGTTATAATGAAAAAAAAAATAGCTAATTAATGATCTTGTGAAGGTTCTTGAAGTTTCTAACATATTTTAGAGAATGAGGATCGAAAAGAGTTTTGAGACAACTAAGAGATATGAATTGTGAGCAAATCAAGTCCACTACTGGGGAGGAGGGTTCAGATTACAGAAGTCAAATATGTAATTGGATGGTCAAAAATCCAAGTTCGATTTATATCCAGTTACCAGTTAGATGTATTAAGATCCGATTACATCTTATCCATATTTAGCCTATTTACATTGCTCATAAAAAATCTTTTTTTAAGTGATTCAAAGAAAAATTGAATTTAAAAAGAGAGATAGACACATTAAGAAAAAAAAAATTCATTGTATTATCATTTTTTTTTTTTGTCTTATTATGTCTTTTGCATTATTTTTTTCTTTTTCTTTCTTGGCAACCAAATATAGCCTAAGAGAAAGGCGTTTTACGCCAACCGAAGATGCTAACACATGAAGGAACAAACACAACCTTAATTTCACATCGTCTACCAAAATTTACAAAAGGTCCACAAAAAAAAAAAGAGGGAGAGAGAGAGAGAGAGTCGGGTGGCTTACATATTTGATAAGTAATGAATACTTTTGACAAAGAGAGTTGTTTTTAATTTTGACTAAAAAATCAAGGCAAAGTTTTCCGTCATTGGTGGCTATGTGACCCATCTTTTCCTACCTCCCCCCCCCCCTCTCTCTCTCTCTCCCCCCCCCCCCCTCTCTCTCTCTCTCTCTCCTACTGTATGAATCCATTCAACATGGCAATAGAAAAAATTGATCCAAATTTTTATGTGATTAATCTTTCGGGTATTAAATGTTTGTTTTTTTCTTATTATATAGTTGCTGAGATTCAAACTAAAATCATCCCGATAGTTATCTTAAAAGAGTAAGGATTGATTATTATTATTATTATTTTATTTTATTTTTTTTTAAGGAGGTTAGGTGTGTGATCGGATTTCTTAAAACCAATGACTCAACCAATGAAAATGCTCAAATGGAAGAGATATAGGGAACTTTCCCAAGGGATGGAAGAGATATAGGGTATATCCCTTTTTTCTTTTCTTTTTTTTTAAGTGATTTGGGAGATCAAACTCTCTATCCCCATCAAAAATTTAGGAGGAAAAAAAAAACTTTTATTGATAAGGAAACCAATCATGTGTTGCATGTACACGTTCTCATGGGTTGATAAAGACCAACCCCCCCCCCATTTCTAGCCTTCCACTTCAATGCATGCATGCGCTACCATTGGCTACCGTGATTGTGCAGAGGCAACACAGTCTCGCAGCAACCCCTTCCCATCTTTTTATTACCTAAATAAATTTACTAGTTACTTTCATGAATGTACCTTTCAATTGTTGGATGGGAAGGGAATGGAAATGAGGATGAGGTTAAAGGTATAGTAACATATTCCTATGTTTTTATCCAATTTTTAAAGGCACAACTGTATACATACACAATGGTACATAAAACATTTTGCTTAAAGATTTTATGGAACATGTGTTTTAAAGCAGAACCATAGTGATAGGTTTGGACTGATTGATCTTTCTAATTTACTGATCATGCTTTTAATTAGTTGGTCCCATTTGATTGATCGAAGCCCTTTAAGAAAGACTTGGTCTCTAATTTTTAAGATTTCTGCAACCTGGTCAGCCCATATGGTCACCAGGTTAGCTCATGATGCGTTTCTAAGAATTGATTTTGAGAATTCAATTTTTTTTATCCCTTACTGTTGATTCATTAATATTATTCTCTAGTTCTTAAAAATTAATTTTATTTTTGTCATTCTTTAGCTCATGATGCATTTTTAAGAATTGATTGAGAGTTCAATTTTTATTTTTTTTCTCTTATTGTTATTCTCCGATTCCGTTTAGGTTTCAACACTCCTAGTAATTGTGCAAACTCTAAATATTAGGCTCTAAATGGGATTTAAACATGTCGGATTTTGGATTGTTAATTAATCGATCCTAGTTAGGTGCCAATTGGGTAGCACCTTTGCAATGGAAACAATCAAATGTTAGTCAAACTGGGCCGATTTCGAGCTTTCCTTATCGGGCCTGCAGGTGAGAGCCTAATACTGACACCCCTAATAGGTCGAAGTAGACAGGTACTTGGTGTCATGTTTCTAAACTTAGATCGAATCGATCAGTATTGGTCGGATTGGATTGATATCGGCTTTGATCAATCCCTGACTAATTTTATATCGATGCATAGCGGCATAGGTAAGTCCTAAGGTTAAAAATATAATAAAAAATAATTTTTATTTAAAAAAAATTAGGGATAAATGTATCAGATACAGTTCAATTTAGGTTGATCCAGATTAAAATTGGCCTCCATTGATCTAGTCTTAGAACCTTGGTGTAGTATTGTAATAAGTGCAGCCCAATTGACCCCCTTGCTGACTCCTCCGTGGGTTTAGTATGGCTCCCTTGTGGGTTGCTATGTGGCTTCACAGTGGGTTTCGCCGGACTTTTGACCTTTGGCCTTTGAATTAGCATCAAAGTAATAATAATAATAATAAGGGCTTTTTACATCAACCTTCCTCGTGTTTGTCTATATTACATCTTCTCCCCTTTTGTATTCTAAAACTAACACTTCTCTTACGGTGTTAGATTTTTGGATTTAAATGTAATAAATAAAATTCTAGGGGGAGGATGTAATATAGGCAAATGCGAGGGAAGGTTGTTGTAAATTACCCTAATAATAATAATGGAAAAAAGAGCCTAAAGCAGTATGGACCCTATGCCCAGGCAGCGAAATGACTACTCTAACCTTCATGAAAGGTAAAAATCCCACTCCATTGATGCTTTTATTAGTACTTCCATTGGCCCCCACATTAGTGTAAGGGCCACACTGCCTTTTAGGAAACCTTGAATTCTTTATTCGGGTTCCATTAGAAAAAAAATTTTCACTTGCACTAGTGTGAAGACTAATGGGAGCACACCTTAAAGCATTAACAGTAAGGATATTTTCACTTTTTATGCCGGTAGGGGGCACAACTGAGTTTGAAAATACCCAATTGCCCCCATGCATGGTGAATATTTTTATGCCCAATTTATTTGGCAGTAGAGAGCACGAACGGATAGAGTTCCTTTCCTCTAATATTTTCAAAATATCTAATTGATGAGATTGTCAAAAATAAACTAAGCTTTCCCCCCACCCACCCCTCACCAAAAAAAAAAAACCCAAACCACGTATTTTTTAGGATTAAACAAGTAAGTCATTTACCAAAACAAAAGATTAAAAAGTGGCTCACATCTTTCATAAGGAATAAATAATTTTGACAAAGGGGGTTATTTTTTTATTTTTGAATAAAAGTTTCACGTAATTGTCATTGGAGTATTAGGTACTTGGGTATACAAAAGTCAAGTCGGTTTTCTAAAGTCCAATATGACAAATAGATACCTATGAGTCAATCATATCAATCTAATTATTGACATGCCTACCATATATGTATGACTTTGTGAATGATTGATGAAGATAGGAGGAGGGCAAATTTGAAAAATTCTGTGAACATAAAAAATCAAACCTTTATATGGAAACCTATGGTCGGGTTTTTTTTTTTTTTTTTTT
>NC_056564.1:20326529-20337029 GCF_013358625.1 Macadamia integrifolia
GGGGGGGGTGGTGTTAGAGATATGAAGAATTCTCTTACTTTGCTTGATGTTGTTCACCCATTTATTGGATGGAGAGGGCCAGGCCTTAGAAGATTATTTTTGGAGTTATGAAGAGTACCAAATTGTTGGTTATGGAGACTCGATTTCTTATCATTGGGGGTTAGATTTTTTGTACACCTTAGTCAACATCTATAGAGTTTAAAGTTGGGACGGATTCTTTAATGTCAATGCTTAGGCTTTTTTTTTTCTTCTTTTTTGTTTTCTAGGTTAGGATGACTTGATGCGATGTAAAGAGAAAAGTATCAATTGTTTATGAAAAAATATACCAAGAATAATAATAATCTAATGGATCATACATAGCACAAGCATTATCCTAAGAAGTGAAGCCTAGCCTAGGGTTGCTCTTTCTCTCTCAATCTGAACTGACTGAAGAGGCACTGTCAAGCCCTGAAGCCAAGGCACCCTGAACTTTTGTCGACATATTACGGGTAGAAATCGTCTGAAATTCTCATCTTGTACAATTCTATACAATTCCACCTTAAATGGCTGACACGTGTAAATATTACATATCTACGGTTCAGATTAATCAACCATAATACAATGTTAATCAACCATAATACAACCATAATACAATCTGAACCGTAGATATAGAATATTTACACGTGTAAGCCATTTAGGGTGGAATTGTATGGAATTGTACAAGATGAGAATTTCAGACGATTTCTACCCACATATTACCCATTCCTATTATTTACGTATGAATTTTTCTTTTTTATTAATTATCTGGTTTCTAGAAAATTCAATTTAAAATATTTATTTATAATAATAATAATCTAAAAAAAAGCTAGTTTTTTCTTACCACAACCCTATATGTTTACATTCTTGCTTTCAACCATTTGATGGGCATGGAGGGTAAAAGTATGATTACAATTTTACACATTCCCTTCGCTTCCCATCCAACGGCCGAAGGCACTATTGTACATATAATCCTTTTTCATAATTATTAAAAAAAAAAAAACTCATTTTATATATATATGGGGGAGAAAAAAGGTGGAAAAATAACGTTATCCGCTTGCTTTCTCCATCACAAACACATTACAACCTGTACCACTTCTCCATGTGTCTGGGCTTGAAGAACGCAAGTGGATAGGGTACTTTCTCTCAAATAAAATAAAAAATACAGACACGATGTGCCATGTGATTGAGGTAAAATGAGGAATGCTAGCTATACTTCAAACCCTATATAAATATGCAATTGTACAGTAGGCGAAGCATTCAAAAACCAAGGGCCATTGTGCATGCTTTGTGGTTAAAGCTAACTCTTATGCTCCCAATAACTAGCAACTTAGGCATCGTTTGATAATGTTTCTACTATTTCTGTGTCTAGAAACAGTAGAAACGAGTTTTCACGTTTTCGAAAACAAAAATGGATATTTTGGTGTTTGATAAACCTGTTTCTCGAAACATTGTTTGCAGACATAATGTCACTAAAAAACCCAATAGTATCATCAGATGCCCAAAAAGGAGAGAGTGTTCGGTTGCCTCTTTTTAGGTTTAAATAATTGAGAGATTTATCGAGCACAATAGCCTTTTTTTTCTCTGAAATTCATTTCTAGAAACGACGCAACAAGTCAAATTGTTTTGTCAAAATCATTTCTAGAATTGTAAATAGGCATAAATTTTGATTTATGTTTCTAAAAACGGGTGAAACAGAATAATTTTAACAAATGCTTTTTGGGTTGTTTCTCCATTTATGGGAATAAGAAAATTTAGAAATGAAAGAAATATAACGATGTCAAACGGTACCTAGTATAATTGTTTACCTATCAAAATATAAAGGGAAAAAGTTTGTGAACATGAGATGTAGGAAATGCTTAATCACATCAAATTTTTTTCTCTCCTTAGTCCTTACATATAATAAATGTGTAGACCTCTTAGTCATGGTCGGAGAATCTTTGCCAAAATGATGCTCTTAATAAGATAATCGTACGGAAGCCTTATTTAAAATTTTAATTTGAGTTTATCTAGTAGTTAGGGATCTGTTAACCAACCAACTGCTCTTAGGTTGACTTGCATGCTTTTTTAACTCTATATTATCTTATAGATCGAGATTTCTCAAGGTCACGATGAATGGGAAATCGTGATCACCACAAACAGTAAAGGGGGAGGAGAGGGGAAACTGGGGTTTACATCTGGACTATCTAAAACGGATCCGGATCCTCTGTTATTCTTGGATCTGTTATTCTTTTGTTATTCTAGGTGCAGAAGGTACGTGTGACGATGATGATGTGGACGGTTAGGATGAAGTGAGAGAAGGTGGAGTATTTAAAACCGGTTTTGGCAGAATAAATCAAACCCAAACACCGATTGGTTTCCAGACCAAACCAATCCGATTATTCTTGTTAGGTCGAACGTAACACAAAACCCTACGCGCATCTTGATTTCGAAATCAGTTTCAAACTCCTCTCTCGCGCTCTCCTCTGTCTCGCACTCCCTGTTCTCTGCAACCTCTTTCACGCTCTCTTCTCCTTCTCTCGCAGTCTCTGTTCTCTCTCTCTCTCTCTCGCACTCTTGCAAATCATTCGGACAACCCTGCCACCTCTCCCGAAGTAAAGACCTGATTGATCTAGCTGCGCTTCAGATTAGGGTTATGTTATCAAACCCTAAATAAACCATACATTACTTGCTTACAAACTTCGGGAGAGCGCGCAGCCACGTCAGGCGTTTCAGGTGAGTTCAGGTAAGCAATCGATGAAGAACTTCAAGTTCAGCAGCACGAGTTCAGAGAGAACAGAAAGGGCGAGTTCAGAGAGAACAGAGTGCGAGTTCAGAGAGAACAAAGAGAGCGAGAGAGAGAGAGAGAACAAAGAGTGCGAGAGAGGATACAAACAGAGGCTGGTTTCTATTTCTCCTGATCTGAGAAGGATTCCAGTGATTTGGGTAGTACAGAACAAGGAGTGCGAGAGAGAGAGGAGAGCGCCAGAGATCTGTGTTTGATTTCGATCAGTGAGTAGGGTTTTGTGATGTTCGACCTGACATCTCAAACCGATTTGGTTTGGTCTGAAAACCAAATGGTTTGGGTTTGGCATATTCTGCCAAACTGTTTTTAAATACTCCACCTTTTCTCACATCATCCTAGCCGTCCACGTTGTCACCACGTGTCGCTTTCTGTATCTAGAATAACACAAGAATAACAGAGGGTCTGGATCCATCTAAAATCTTATAAGAGAAAAAAAGAAAATAAAAGAAAAAATACAAAAATTGTACTCTTTTCTTAGTTTGAAAATTTCTCATTGCACTTGGTATGATCTAATCCAAGATAAGATTCAATTTTTTTAATTTTAAAATTCTTCTTGAAAATTGTGAAATTTTCTTTTACTCCCAAAAAAAATAATCTCACCAAAAACACAAAAAAACATGAGAAAATACAAAAGATTTTTTTTTTTTTTTCTCTTCTCTTGTCTTCTCTTTTCTTCTAATAGTTACCAAACATACATACTTTGTTTTATTTTCTCACAATTTCATTTATTTTCTTCAATTTCTTTTCCTTTATTTTCTAGATTATTTTTTCTTTTCTTTTCTTCCCTTAACTACCAAACATAGCCTAAGGGAAGAGGTTGTGAGATCTAGAAGGGGCTGTGTAGGATGACTAGGGTCTAGGAGGGACAAGTACCCCTCACCCCCGGATTTGGTTCGTCTCCAATTCCTACCTCTCCAATGCCCTACCAGTTCCACTTAACCTAACGACACATGTCCTCTACAAGATCCAATGGTTGCTTGTCCATAGCAAATTGAAATCTAAAACCACTACACTTTTCAAAAACCAAATCACCTATGATTTTTTGAAACCATTATTTTTTTTAAAGCTGACTTCCAATACCCTCGATATCCCTCACCCCCTGTTTCAAAGAATAGATTATTTCCAAATTTTAAACTTGTGATAAATGTGTTGCAATAGGACAACTTAATCGATATGCCCCAAGCTTGCCCACAAAATGACGATACTCTGATGCAAAGTACAAAACCCATTCCTACTCCCATGTTGATGCCCACGTGAAATTCCTATGATCTGAATCCTAATATCAGTATATAAAAAGAATGCCAATAACTGCTTGTATTAAGATGTTAGTTGTTGAAGCAATTACGTCATGACATGTGTCGAGGCCCCAACCCATTGGAACAAAGCTGCCATCCTAATTGGCCAATGGACTCTTCATAGGAATCGTAAAAAGAAGTTATAACAATAACAATTAATATATTATAATATTATCAACTGATATTATCCATTCATCAAATGCTATAGACAAATAGACACATGGCGCAATATAGTTCGAAGAGACAGCAGATCATGATAAGCATTTAGTAACTCTCGAATTGATAGATCGCTTAACTCGGTTGTCTAAGGGTTCAACCCGGCCGAGTTACTATAAAATGGCTACATCCGACTCACCCGAGAAGAACCCAAAGCCTTTGCCATATCCCTTAGCATAAATTTCTGAATCTTCCCAGTCGACGTCTTTGGTAGCTCCGCCGTGAAAACCACCGTTTTCGGAACCATATAGTGTGGCATCTTAGATCGGCAATACTCAATAATCTCCTTCTCCGACGGTTTTTCCTTCTCCGACAACGGCGATTTCAGGGTCACGAAAGCACAAGGAGTTTCACCCCAGAACTCGTCCGGACGAGCAACCACAGCAGCTTCGTTAATGGCAGGATTAGTATACAACACCGATTCAACCTCAACACTACTCAAATTCTCTCCGCCACTTATGATCACATCCTTTGATCTATCCTTGATCTCGATATACCCATCTGAGTGAATCACTCCGACATCGCCGGTATAGAACCAACCGTTTCTAATGGCTTTGGCCGTACCTTTTGGGTCTTTTAAATACCCAAGCATGATACAGCCACCTCGGAGAACGATCTCACCGAGGGACGATCCATCTCTTTTCACACTCACCCCTGACTCTTCATCCACTACAGCCACCTCAGCCATGGCTACAGTTCTCACCCCTTGTCTAGATTTCAGCCTCGCCTGTTCCGTCGCCGGAAAACGATTCCACTCGTGTTTCCACGCGCATGAGATGACTAATCCACCTGTCTCGGTCAACCCGTACCCATGACTCACCACGAACCCAAGCGATTCCGTTCTGAATAGAACCGCCGCAGGAGGCGGAGCTCCGGCAGTTAATACCTGGACAGGGTTTTCTAGCTGCTTCCGGTCCGGAGCATTTGCTAACATGTTGAGCACCACAGGTGCGCCACACAAGTGTGTGACACCGTGGCGCCTTATTGCAGCGTAGATCGTGGTGGCATCAAATTTACGGAGACAGATATTGGTCCCACCAACTGCAGCCATACCCCAAGGGAAACTCCAGCCGTTGGCGTGGAACATCGGCAGGGTCCACAGATATGTAGACTGTTTTGGTACGGACCAGTCGATTAACGTATCAACGGAAATGATGAAGATCCCACGGTGACAGTGTACCACACCTTTTGGAGCTGACGTAGTACCGGAAGTGTAGTTGAGAATCATGGGATCCCAATCATTTTCCGGCCGGATCCACTTGAAACCAGGATCGCCGGTCTTTAGTAAACCCTCGTAAGTCCGGTTCAAATCGACGGTAAGAGATGGGTTTTCTTCTTCGTAGTCGTCGGAAATCAAGAAGAGATCAGGGCGGCGTGTATTGGGCGGAAACAGAGAAAGGGCTTCGAGGATGAGAGAACGACAGAGGAAATCGACGAAGATAAGCTTCGATTCGCTGTGGCGGAGGAGGATTGAGATTGTGCGAGCGTCGAGACGGGTATTGATGGTGTTGAGAATTGCTCCGGCCATGGGAACAGCGAAGTGGAGCTCATACATGGCCGGAATATTTGGAGCAATTACAGAGACGATTTGACCTCTTTGGATACCGAGAGAAGAGAGAGCAGAAGCCATTTGGAGGCATCGTTGGTAGGTTTGGGACCAAGTGAAGGTGGTGTTGTTGTAGACGACGGAGGCGCAGTTGCCATAGACAGTAGCAGCTCTTTCAAGGAACCCTAATGGAGTGAGAGGAGAAGAATTTGCAGAGTTTGGTTTCAGAAGATCCATGGAGGTTGTGGAAGGGGATCGATGCCTGTCAGTAAATGGCACTCTTTTAATCTCTCTCGCTTCGATTGTGGAGAGAGTGGAAATATTTAGAAGGGAAAGGCTGACTTGACTTCTCGTTTTGTTTATCGGCCACAAAGGAAAAGAAAAGCGACAGCGACAGCGAAGCTGTCCGATCGGGTAGCCCTGCGGCCCTGCCCACATTAAAGGTGCAATTACAATTACTTTTCTATCCTTGTGAAATAAAAAAAATCTCATTCATGTAGATAATCTTCCAGGTAAGATAGCGTAAGAAATACCTTTGGTTTATAAGGTTAAAAATAATGAGAAACTTATGAGGATAGCTCACACATGTTATGAGATCCAGATCCTTTCTTTGGTGGTGACTGTTTATGTTGGTCCATAGTTATTTGGATGAGCATTATATGTTTAGGCGATAATCTAACGCTTAAAGATTGGTGCAGAGAACGAGGCACCAATAGAGGTGTGAAGAAAAAGGCATCGAGAACCATTAGATCATCATCTGGACATGTGGCACTTGCCCAGATTATTATGGGTAAGACCTGAGCAATGACCGATCAGGAGAAGAACCGAACCACATGTTAGGGGTTGTGTTGATAAGGGAAAAGAATGATTATATTACCTTTCAATGGGATTTAGTGGAGAAAAGAGGAAACAAAGATGGGGATAAGATAAAACAAGACCAAAAAGATAAACACAAATGAAGTTTTCCATAAATAGTTTGAAAGTTAAGAGGGTGGAAAAGAATGATAGATCACATTCTCGGAAAAAAATGAATGCATTTAATGAGATCATCCGGTAAATCTCCTTTCCTACATGACCAAACAATCATATTTGCTATAGTTTGTATGGGAAACAATTGCAAATTTCCCATCCCTTTTAACCTTCTCGTTTTTCTCCATCAAACAAACAGAACAATTGAATTTTCACCATATTCATTGAGGCTATGTTTGGTAACCAATAAGAGAAAAGAAAATAGTACAAAAGACATATTAAAACAAAAAATATGATTACGCAATAATTTTTTTGGTGTCTCCATCTTCTCATATTCAATTTTTTTTTTTTTTTTGAATTTTTTTTTTCTTGGCTACCAAATATAGCCTAGCCTGAGGCAAAAGTTTTGTACATTTCATCCACCAAATGCGAGGATGTGTAATAATAGGTTTGCATTTATTGGAAGTAGGGTGGATGCATGCCTATGTATGAATTGTATGTACAGAACTGAAGTTTTTCATTAATATTAGATTTTGGGGAAGTGTTTCTTATGGAAGAATGTGATTCCTGCACGTGCAAGAGGCTCAATGGAAATAGTTATTTTCCTTTTCATGGGGGCGAGCGGATCATTTCACCCCATGTGTGTGACATTGGAATTTAGGAGTCACACTTCTCCACAAAAAAAAAATTTCCATGTATTAGAGAAAAAGATTCCCACAATAGAATGCAAATTCCCATAAAAATATTCACTCTCTCTCTCTCTCTCTTGCTAGTGTACATTCTTCCCCACTCCCCACATTGTAATCATAGGGTTCTCTTCCTTAAATGTAGGATCGGACTATTTTAACCCTAAAACATATGATATGTTTTTTCGATCATTTTGCCTCCCCTGTTCAGATACCATTGATATTGTATCAATATTAGTCACAAGCGAATGGTCGATCATTTTAAAGAGTTCAGTTCCTTTGCACCTATGTTCTCCTCCGTGTATGGGTTAGATGAAACACTTATTCGTTTTTCTTTTATAAATACCTTTCTTCATCCTTTCAATGAATACCTATGAAATAACTATTGACGCTTAACACGTGCAGATGAACATATACACAGAGGAACTCCCCGAACTAGTCTCAGTCAATTGTCCTTTAAGGGCTAAGACCAAATTAAATGTGATTGCTATTTCAATTCCAATTGATTTCATGAAATAATCAAAAAATAGGTTTTTGATCTCGAAAAGGGGGTGGTGGTAATTTGGTGGTGATGGTGATAAACTAAGGTTTAAAAATCAAACCAAGTTATTTTTTAAATACAAATCACTTCAAAATAAAAAGAAAATCATACCAAATATTTCTTTTATTTCTTTAGGTATCAAATTGTGCCAGGATGTGTTTGGTAATCATTCAGTTTCAGAAATGATGTTTCGTGTCAAAAACATAATTTTCAGTTTATGTGTCAAAATGCCGTTTTAAAACAAAAAATAATATTTGGTGAACCTGTTTCATGAACAATTATCTTAATTGTTCACTTTTTTGTATTTGGAATTAAACCAAAATGACGAAACAAGGTTTTGTTGTTCCATTATTTTGCATTTCTAACTTTTTTTTTTTTTTTCGTTTCAATAAAATCGAAAAACATCCAATCAACATCAAACGTTTTATTTCGTTTTTTTATTCTCATAGAATGAAAAAAACATCAGAATCGTTTTTCTGAATAACTATCAAATGCAACCCTTGTACTATTACGAGGCATGATTTTTTACCCTTTTTTTCCTTTTCTTTTCTTATGATTCTTTAGTAGTTTCTTCTGGCTATGGAGTCAATTTAGGGGCTCTTACCCAAAAAAGAAAAAAAAGATTTGGAGACCTGGATTCTCTTAGGTGCCCCAGTGCATTATTGGCATGTATTATTGATCATCAGATGGACACCAAGCACACTGGCGTAGTTGAAAAGAACTGATTCTAGAATCATTTCATATATAATTTTTATCGAACAGGAAAAAATGGCTATTTCGTTGTACACATAACAATAGACAGTGTCCTTCTTGTTATTGAGTCTACAGCAAAGTTGATCTCCCTAGAAATACAAAGAAATGAACATTTGAAGTAAAATATGATGAAAACTGTAAAATATACTCCATGGCCGATTGAACACCGGAGGAATGCTAAATGTTGCTCACGTCAAGCGAAGGATAAGCTCGCTGCAGTCAAATTTCACAATAAAATCCTCAATGTAATCTGATTCACCCTCTAACAATCAGTTTTGCACTGCCATCGCCTAACCCACAAGAATAAGGTAAAAGTTTTCTTCTTAGATTCAGCAAAACACACCCAACCCCTAGACTCTCTGATAATAAAGTAGGGTTTGGCAAAACAAGAATGTTGTACTGCAAAGGGGGAGAATATCACGCCTAAGAATTGATCCATATCCATTGAGTCTCGAAAGTTAGACAAGAAAAAGGAGAGGCGTTGAGGGAGCTGGATCTTTAGTCCAACATCAACTAAGGAAAAAAAATTGAACTAATTAATAACCTCTAATACCCCCAAAGTGAACAATATCGTGGATTAATGTGAAGTCAAAACATTGCAGATATGGTTCAAAATGGAATTTGCTGAATGGCAATTGTGCAGTGGCATAATATTCTAACATATGCTTTATAAATTATAGACCATTCACCATGTTGTGCCATGTAGGAGGACGATGCAAGAACACCAGTCAATTGGATATCCAATGAATACTCTGAATTGTTGGGTTGTCAAATCTTAGATTTGAAATTCAATCTTATAGGGTCCCATTTAGGTGCAATTTCAGCCATTCGTTTCTTTCGAAATAAGTTTAATTTTTCCTATATTTTTTTTTTTTACCACATAATAAAACAGACTCAACATTCTCGGGGTAAAAATGCATAGTTCTCCTCTTTCCTCGAGATCTCGCACATGCAAAACGTCGTACATTGAATAAAACTTTTAACAAACTCTATTTTAACTCAAAAGAAATTATCAAACGGCAAAATAAAATATTAAAAAATTAATAACTAACAAAAAGGGTGGATTTATCCTTTTGATGACCACTATGGGGAGGATGAAACCTGATAGTGGACATAATTCCCTTAATGAATGGCATGAATTATTGGAAGAGTACACACAAAAGGTGTTCCTGAGACTTCTTCTTCTACCATATTTATATTTGTCATTCGGTGTTCCACCATTAAACCCAATCTTGGGTACTTGTCATCAACCAGGTGATGTTACTTACTTATGTTTCTAGTATGTAACACAGAGAGAGAGACTGGATTTTTTTTGGGGGTGAAATCTTCCTACAAGATCTTGCCAACCCGAGTAATATATGGAGGAATCAATAGTTTCAGAAAGATATTTAACTAATCAAAGAAGATAAAATAAAGGACTTGGAACTTGTCAACAACCTTATTTGTTTGACGAAGAAAAAAAAATGAGAGAAATTTAAATTTGTTTTTTATAAATAAAATGGTGTTTGAATAAGTGAGGTCATGTCATAAATTCGACTCTCATTAGGCATATCTTGGGCCACTCACATGAGGTGTTTAGTGCTCTTCATCTCCTTCAATTCTGGTATGACCTGATCCATACGGTTATGGGGTCAATTTGGGCCGATAAGACTAGTCAAGCCGAAAGTCTGTATATCTGTTGTTAGCAAAAAAAA
>NC_056564.1:20337054-20425896 GCF_013358625.1 Macadamia integrifolia
AAAAAAAAAAAAAAAAAAAAAAGAATAAGTTAGGTAAAAAACTTATCAGTGTCACCTCCTAGAGAATGCCACTATTAGAGAAACTTATCTGTGTAATACCAAATTATGCTCGTACTCTTTGTCGTCAATCTCTGTTAAGTGAAGATTTAAATTGATATTTTTATCCTTTTGTCTAAAACATATAAAATCAATTCCATTTTACCATAACCCTCCGTCTTCACCTTCACTGTGGAAAACAGAGAAGATCCTCAGCCCTGATCACTTCGATGCCTGACAGTGATGATGTAGTTGCCAGTATTGATTTCCTCCCCAACTAGCGTCTGGCCTACATCTTTTAAGATCCTAGACTTCTCCGACTGCAAACTTTGCTCTCTCATTTGATGCTATCACCACACTCACCCTCAAGACTACGATCTTGTGCTCATCTCTCTCTATTGTCGTAACCTCACTAGCCTCGAGCTCCGTAAATGTGATAAATTGACCGATAAAGGCATGGGTTCTTTCGCTATCAACTGAAAGGAATTGAAGAAGCCAACTTGAGAGTCCAGAAACTTTGGTGCCAAGGGCATGTCTTTGATCAATGTTCCTCCCTCGAAGAGCTTTCCCTCCTGAATCTCTTTGGCTTTAAAACTGATCTTGTTGACGTGAGTACGTGACTAGGTGTGTTTTTTGTTCTTCCGTAGGACCACAGTGCATCATGCCCTTGATTATTGTGTCCCATCGCAGACAACTGCAAGCTCCTAAAGAAACTCATCAGTCAAGGAGGTTTGGACATATGGAAAACGGACAAAAGATGGTGGGTGGTTGCGACTTACGAGTGCCTTATTACCATTGCAAAAGGGTGCCCTCAAGCTTGCCCAGTGGCATGAATCACGGCCACAAATCTCGATCAATATCGTTGATTTTTAGAATAGGGGTTGGTTCTTTGATTTGGGGAAGAAGAAGGAGAAGAAGAAGAATAAGTACATACTTGGTAGTTTACTTATTATAAGATTTTTTAGTATTTAAGGTAATATTTCTTAACAGAGACTGACAGTAAGGGATACGAACATAATTTGGTATTATGCAAGGGTGTCTCTTTAATAGTTGTATTCTCTTGAGGGTCGCAGCTGTAAATTACCCTAAATATAATTATTATCGTCTATTGATATAGCATTCAATTTTTCTCCACCTCATTCACTTTCGAAGTCCAAGTTTGAATCCTCTCCATCAGGCTGTACCCTTCAACCACATCTCATACCATCTGGATTGAGAGAATCCAGGCTTTGGTAAGACTTTGGCATTATTCATGAAAAAATTGATTTTGTATCTATCTCTCTCATCTTACTATTTGTTCTTTTTTTCTTTTTTTCATAGAATCTCATCCCACCTCCATTTCCTCTCTCTCCCATCAAATTCCAACCCCATTAGAAATTACAAATTACATTGTTCTTTCCCTTTCCTTCTCTTCTCTATCTTTGCCAACCCAACCC
The DNA here is from genome assembly GCF_013358625.1 of Macadamia integrifolia. Taxonomy (NCBI): domain Eukaryota; kingdom Viridiplantae; phylum Streptophyta; class Magnoliopsida; order Proteales; family Proteaceae; genus Macadamia; species Macadamia integrifolia. The sequence continues at coordinate 20,338,527 of NC_056564.1, forward strand.
ACAATATGTGAAATCCACCCTCACAAGTTTCATTTTCTATTTTTTACCGTCAAACAAACGATGCCCAATGGATTCCACTACTTTTGAAGGAAAATTACCTTCTTAGTTTTGGTATAATTTAAGAACCATATCTCTTCCTTTCAACTCCTTAGGTTTTCTAATAAATTTTAATCGTTTAAGAAAGAATTTGATCCACTGCATTTTATAGCTCTAATTAATGTGCCAATTGTTTCAAAGAGATGGCTCCAGTTATTTCTTCCATATCATATTAGACCTTAGCATCCATTGATACATATTTAGGTCTTTGGGTCCTTATCTTCAAATCAAGTTGGTCAAAGATATCTAAATATTCCAAGAAATCAGAAGTTTTAAGTTTTAAATTTTAGAAACTCCAGATGATCATGAATCAGCTGGCCCTATTATATTGGTAAAAGATAAGGATATATTATCCAAAAGTGGGCCCTAAATTATCCCAGATTTTATTGGTCAAAAACTACTAAAAAGACTCATTATTCATGAATTAATTTATTAACAATCAAGGTGAAATAGGACAACCCTCCCATATTTGAGCTATAAACTAGTCAGAGTGAGAATGGTTCACCTCAGGAAGCGTATTGGCAAGGGATTTTCACTTCAGGAAGCGTGTGGTTTTGAGATCGACTCGTCTTATCTCCTTGTGGTCACGACTCCTCTTATCTCCTTGTGGTCACTCACACAGGGGTGTTTATTGCTCTTCACTGCTTTAAATGAAATAGAATGGTTCTCATTCAACTTCGATATGACCTGATCCATCCGATTGTGAAGTCAGTATGGGCCCATGGGAATAATCAAGCCGAAGGCTTGAATATTCCTTCGTTAGCAAGAAAAAGAGTGAGAATGACCATTCAACTCTATCATATACTTTGGATAAATCCAACCTTAGTGCAGATAAACCATTTTTTCCCACGCATCTTATTCCTAAAATGAATTACTTCTTGGGCTACAATGGTGTCATTAATGATTTATCATCGTCCTAAAACAAATGTGCTTTACAAAATCAGTTAATGAACACTTTAGTGTTTTGGCAATAATCATATATATTTCTTACATTACACAAGCTAATCGGCCTAAAATCAGCTTTAGACTAGTAATTGTCTTCTTTCTTTTAAGGAATTAATACGACATTGGTTTCAATTCTATGTTCATTTATACCTTTATTAAGAAAGAACTACTTTATATAATTAATTATATTAAGACCTACCACCACCTGCTTCTCATCTTCTTTAATGTTTATCTATATCTATATCTTATTAAAGAAAAAAGTTTTCTGGTCTGCCGAACAGATAACAACACTGTATGTAGTGAATACCTCTTTTTTTTTTTTGGGGTAAAAGAACTGAATACCTCTCACCCCTATTAATGATGGTAATTAGAGGTAGCTCTGTTCAAACCTACCCATGAGAAATAGTGCGTGGATGCAACCCCTAGTAGTCAAGAAAATAGAATCTTGGGGGAGAAGTGAAAAAATTCACATCAGTTGGGTATTTTCAAACCTACCCCTGAGATTTCATTCCCTTAATTGTTGTCATGGGGTTGCAACTACTTGGCTGCAACCCATGCAGCGGTGAATTTTTTACCATATATGCGTCTCACATTGATATTCTCTCTCCTATCTAACCAAATAAATCCATACTAGCCGAAGAATTTTCATGAACCATGATTGGTGTAGGCAGGAAATCTCCATCCCCCCCCCCCTTTTTTTGTGGGGAGCGGGGGCTTTTTTAATTTTGGATTTTGGATGCATTTGTTTTCTGATTCAACTGATAAATAATAGTTTTAGGTTATATTCATACCTTTTTTCATTCATATATTTAAGATTTTTTTATGATAATTAAGATAGTTTTTCTCACTCTGAAGTGTACAATTAATTCACATCTAGCCGCAGGTAAGTGATGTCTTTTTTTTCAATTTAATTTGCCTTTAGTATTCTAGTTTCTTTCAGGTTAATTTGTTGCGTAAGAAACATTTATTAATTGATGGTATACAAAGCAAGCATCTGAAAAACCTGAGGGGTCAAAGCACAGGATCGGTAAAACCTGCCCATGTTACTCTCTCCCACTGTGCCATAGTCTCTTGTTTAGGAAGGTTCTTAAGAAATAATGAGAGAGAGATGAAATACTCTGCCATAGTTAGGGCAGTCAAACCAACTCTCGCACGGGCTCTCGACAATTCATTCATCTGACCCATAGACTAGAGCTACTTTGGATTCTGCAACCCAAAAAGATATACCTAAGTACAAAAGGGGCAATTAGTAAGAAATTGATACAAAGCATAAGGGAATGAATGTGAAAAGAAAGAGTTTTCATGTTGACTCTAGTTGCTTGTAGCGAGGAAGGTAAGGGTGAACGGGGAGGGGACAACTCTTTTGTCAGATATTGTTTTCGCTCATTTAAAAAGCCAAAGGATCTCATTTGACGTGTTTGGGTTCTATTGTGATCAACCCACTTCACATATTCTATGAGACTAGTAAAGTCTTGTTTTTTAAAACAAAGATAAGAATATGAGAGTATCAAAGTCTTTAAATATAAATTTTATGAGTCAATAAGATAAGAATATGATTCTAGTAAAGTATGTTTAATCATAAATTACAAGTTTAAAATATAGGGTCCTCCTATGCATCACTATGTCTAATAAAGTATAACATTTCACTAATCTTTCACTTGTGAGTACATGACCTAATACATATGATAGAGGACCCCGCATACATCCTAATGATCAAATTGTAGTCCAAAATAAGTAGGAAAAGTTACTCAAACTCTCATTCAAAGTTTCAGCAATCAAAATGACATCTTTTATAATTTAAGCTACTTTCTCTGCTCACTTTAAGCTGAAATTGTATCACTCATATGCTTACTAAGTTCTCTATCAAATGTACTAACCCATAATAGGCTTATGGTGAATAGTGAAATGTTATATTTCGCTAAAAAAAGTGACAAGAAAAAAAAAAAAAAAAAACCTTCAACATATTTTAGTGAGAGAAAGAGAAATAAAATTTATTATATTTTTATCGGAAATAGCTAGAGCTTTTAGAATAGAAATAGCTAAGAAGGGATTCGACTCCTCTCCTTAGCGTCTATCGCCCAAGTCTTGTCCATAGCTATCTAGATGAGCACCACGTGGCAAGGCAATGATCCAACGGTTCTTGATGCCTTTTTCTCTACACCCATCTCAGACCGTTAGATCATCGCCTCACCATATGGCACTCACTCAAATAGCTATGGGCCAACCTGACCGATGGACATACTATGAAGAGGGGCCGGATCAGCTAAGAAGTTACTTGTGATTAAACAACTGAATTTGACTTTGAAAGCTAGTTCTGGAATATATATATATATATATATATATTTTTTGTAGTGAAAAACCATGGTTTAGTGGATAGAATGGATTTAGAACTTCTCAAAGGCCTTTCTTTCCAAGCCTTAGAACTTCAGCCTAGTGGGGAGCCCCTAGGATTAACACATCTAATCGGCCTTGTTGCCAACCTTATAAAGGTTACTTTTCCCAGGTTTTTACCAATAATCAGAGCCATGTTTCCTCCTCCTTTTTTTTTTGGTAAACAAAAGACTTTATTACTTTATTAACAAAAAAACCTTGTACCAGTACAGTACAATTAGCCAATAGAAGAGTACGAATACAAGCGGGAGAAGCATACAAAAGAGAAAAGGAAGGCTGAGCTGATGCTGCAAAAGAGGCTAAAGAGTCAGCAACAGAGTTCGCTTCTCTGAAGATATACTTGATCCTCCAAGAGCAGTGACAAACAACCCCTTAAGGAATTTGATGACCAGTTCCTTGTCACTTTCAATAATAATCTGCTTCCAATTGTGAGACGAAGCAATAAGAAGGGCTTGCCTGATTTCCAACGCTTCTGCTGTGATTGCGTATGATGTTCCAATACCCAAAGAATAGCAACACATGAGAGATGCATTATGATCCCGGCAAATACCATCTGGGTTCTCTTACTGCTTTCAGAATAATCGAATTGGTTCGGAAACAATTTCTCTTGAAAATCCAATCCCAAAATGCTACCCAAATGTTCCATATGATGCTACAAAAAAAGGGGCAATCTGGAGAGTCCATGTTCTGTTTGATGGACGCTGACAATGGACAGCATTGAGAATAGAGTGAGTGAAGGAGTTGGAGAATATCATGGACAAAAGTCCAACGGATTGCCAAATTGGTTGGATGGTGGGACATGAGATAAAAAGGTAATCCATGTCTAGAGAATGGTAAGCACAAAGAGGGCATGAAAGATTAAAATTAAAGCCTCTGCCATTAAGAAGGCAAGGAAGTGGAAGTTTGTCATGCAAAGACTTCCACAGAAGTTGGATTTTTGGAACAGTCCTGGAATGGTACTAATCACCTTATAAATGAAATTGCAAAGACCAATGGGTCTAAATTCAACAATGGATGATGGGTTGTCCACCTTAGGAATCAGTGATATATATATATATATGTGTGGGGGGGGGGGGGGTTTCTTGGTAAGAGAGAACTCTCCTCAGAACCAATCACGTTCCATGATTTCTGATAAAACAGTCCTGGAAAACCATCTGGTCCAGGAGATTTATGAGGGTTCATGGAGAACACAGTAGAGCATTTGGGTATAATATGCTCCATTCTGGGTTACACAAAAATCTGTCCAAACGGGATTCAATTCTACCATCTCCGAATTTCCTCAAGTAAAGAAGAATGGTTTCAGCACTTTTAGTTTTGTCATGTGCCTTTATTAATTTCATATGTTTGTTTAGATGGATACACAATAGAAGGCGGGAGGGAGAAAGTAACAGTCATTCAAATTCGAGATCTCCTCATTAGTGTGGTCTTAGGAGCATCACAACCTCACCAACTGCGCTAGAATATTTTACGTCACATAGCTGGGCTGACCATATATACTTCTTCATCCTAAAATCAAGTATTATCTTTTATGGAAGAAGTCGGAATTCACTCTCGAGGGGATGATCATGGAGAAATAAGACCTTTTCTAAAACAACCCTTTATGTGCATGCCACTGCGATTCCAAATGCCGCCAATGAGGGGGAAATCTCCCATGCCAAATCAGTCGGGGCACGAGGAACTGTTTCATTAATAATGGGATCCACATAGTTTGGAATGTGAGAAAGCTTCTATCTCCACACTGACAGAATGGGAATCTTTTTCTTCAGAGAGAGAGAATCATATTGGGAGAAAGCATAGAAGATATGAATCAAATCCAGTCAAAATAGGAATGCAATGGAAGTATTGATTAGAGGGTTTTTTTTTTTTCCCCTTTTGGCAAAGATGATTAAAGGATCTATCTTTTGGTGATGAAACAACTTAGATGATGATATTGGGATCATTAACATGTGTATTGATTATGAAAAGGTACGAATATTGCGACTTGGTGGTCAAGCGATCGAAATAGCCACTTGACATTTTCAGGGTAAGGCTGCGTAGTTCACACCCTGGACCTCGCACATGTAGGAGCCTCGTGCACTGGATACGTCCTTTTTTTATTGATTGTGAAAAGATTAATCAAACCCCATCCATACTAAAAAAAAAAAGGGCAGCAAAGAAGAATATATGTTGAAGAGCATACAAGCATTGTGGAGATGAAAGAGAATGATTGTCTCATGTAAGAACTGGAGAGCCTTCAAGTCAAGATGAAGAGCTTCTATTAGCATAGGTTTTTGGTGTTTTAATGTTTCATATTTGTAAATTGTATTATCTCTCACATAACTGTGAAGATCTCTAAAAGCCTCCAAAGACCTAACTGGAATACCATTAAACCTGTTTGAATAATCATTTCTCAAAGCCATAACTATCCCAAACCTTAATAATAGTCTTTAAAAAAAAAAAAAATACCCTCAAACATGACACATATAAGAATTCAAATAAAACTAGTAAATGCAGTAACAACTATGGGACCTTAAACACACTATCTATCTTCATAATACCTATTTACTTTCTAAGTCTTCTTCAAAGAATGGTGGTTTCAGCAATCATGGAAGTAACCACATAGGGATCCATGTTTGATGCAGGCCTTCTGTCCTCAAAGTAGCCTGCAACAACAGATCATACATAAAACCATATCAGCAAAACCCTTTGATACTTTTTTCTTTTGCAAGAAATATTTTCATTGTTGCTACTTAAAAGGATCAAATGACAAATGATAATATAGAAATGCATAAAACATTATACCTTTCCCAGCTTTTTCTGTTTCGCGACCAACACGAATAGAAGCACCCCTGTTTGCAACACCCTGCATTTTGCCAAATAAAGTTTTAAAATAGAGAATGTCTTATATAATCACAACTACTGTATGGAGCATCACTTATGTTCTTTTTAAATGTGTACTTGACCATCACATTGAAAGGATCTATCTGGTCAGTTTGGTCTATGGAATTCTCTGTGGTTCTAGTATAGAACCTCTAGAGGAGATCAAGGTCTAACTTACCCAAGAGAATTTCTTGATGTCAGCAGTCTCATGGCGACCTGTTAATCTTCTTTCATTACCCTCTCCATAGGCTGAGATGTGCTCCTTGTGTTTTAGACTCAACTTCTCAATAGCCTTATTTATCACATCAATCCCACCATCATTTCTCATAGACTTTGTGCTGAACAAAGTGAAATTCACAAAGAAAGTCAAGAAAATTTATTCAGAAATCAAATTTAATCTACATTTTGGAAGCAGAATGTAGATTTACCTATAGTTTGTATGTGCACCAGCACCATTCCAGTCTCCCTAAATGTCATATTTATAATAAGGTCAGAGTCAATAGTAAAACAATGGAATCAATGCCTAACTGAAAGGTTGGTTCTTTGTTTTAAAAGTAAAACTACTTCTAGAACTGATAATGATCATATTGAGTCTATGGAAGTTGAAGAACACAAAAGGTAGTGATTATCTATGGAAGATATAAGCCAGACCTTGACTGGTTTTGGGTCAAATGTAAGAACAGCTCCAGCAATTTCAGTGATCCTCTGTTTTACAAGCAAATAGGAAAATCATTAATAAAGAGAAAAATAAACAATATAAATGAAAATATTAGTGCACTAATTTAGCATACCTCAAGAATGTACCTAGCCATCCATAGTTGATCACCAGAACTAATCCCAAGAACAGGTCCAACTTGGAATTCCCACTGTTCAAGCCAACATATACTACTGTTATACATAATTTATAGGAGGCATTGAAGTTCTAAAATATAAAGAAAGGTTAAGTTCCAAGCATTTTATAAAGAAAGGATTAGCTCCAACCTGTCCAGGCATGACTTCACCATTGATTCCACTGATGCTAATTCCAGCATAGAGACATGCTTTGTAGTGGGCATCTACAATGTCTCTCCCAAATGCCTTGTCAGCTCCAGTGCCACAATAGTAAGGTCCCTACTCACAATCAACAGAAGCTTAAGATGGGCATTACAGCTTAAAGATAAAAGAACTACTTCTTACTTCAAAAGGAGTTCAATGGGGTCTCCATAGAGAAATCCACAGGAACCCAAGTACGCGGGTCAATCAAAATCTGGAATCACTAGTTTTCTTCTACAGATGCATAATACAATTGGTTTTTTTCTTTTTATCAAGAGTAACCAAGTTAGTGTTTCACTACAATCACATAAACAAAATTGCAAAGAAATCTGCCAGAACTTGAAAACTCTAGCATGGACTCTTTTAACTCTAATTATATTAAATTTATGAACTCAACAAATCTATACCTGAGGTCCAGGGAAGCCACCAACTGGCCATCCAAGGGGCCAGTTTGTATCCTTTTGGAGGAGAGTATACTCCTGCTCAATGCCATACCTATAAAGCAGAACAAGGCAATTGTTAGGGGAAACAGATTTTAAAATCTGGTTCCAAAGTTGCATCTGATAACCATTCAGTTTCCACAGAATTCTTTCAAATGATTAGAACAAGCTGGTTCAACTGTTTCTCTATTGTGACTCTCTTTTCTGCTAATTTTAAGTGTTTTGGGAGGTGATCTTAACTGGTCAAAATGGGGTTGGAGTTGACACATGAAGGGTTTAATCTCTCATATGGTTTTTCTAAACAGTGGTTAGGATATAGAAATGCTTTCCAAGTTTTTCTGCCTTTGATCAACTACCCCACAATGTCTTTGGAATTGCATTATTGATTATGCTTATATCAGTTTAGCCCAAGACTGGTTTTAATATAGCTAATAGAAAACTGAAATCGACATAAATCAAAAGGTTCCAATTTGTTGCCAGTGAAAATCAAATCAATAGTAAAAGAAAAAAAAAATTATTTAAGTTTTTATTAAATTTCATAAGTAATGGTTAATTAGAAGAAAGGACTTCAACCCAAAAATAAAATTAAATAAAATTAGAGGAAAAAAGTCATCAATCTTCATAGTTCATATTGGCTTCTCATACAATGTATAAATAAATAATTTTATTAAAATGCTATACTCTCTTTCTACAATACATTTTTCTTTTCTTTATCACCATTATCTGAGACAAATAAACTAAAAACTACACTCTGACCTTTGACTTAGATTTTTCCACATATAAGGATCTGATCTGATCTCTCAGAAAAAAGAAAAAAAAAAAAACCAGATTGAACTCTTTTCCATCTAAGAGTCCAAAACAAAGATTCCAATCAAGCAGTTCTCAGCATACCACCCATGCTTTTAAACTATATAGCAATCACATTTAATTATAAAAAAAAAAAAAAGTGTTTGAAATTTGAATAATACAGAATTATGGATTCTCTCTCCTCCCCTAGCATCATAGGTCACAAGCCAACAAGCAAATGACCAGAATAGCCCCAACAAACAAAGTATGCTTTCAAAATATTAAGGGGCATTTTAAGAATAAAATTAAAGATGAGGTTAGGTGGAGGGTCAGCTTTCCTGGACCTAACGGCTCAAACCAATAGACCGCCAACAAGGGTTAACTCATCAAATGCGAAATGACCATAACAGGACCTACAACCAATAAGATTATGGTCAAATAATAAAGGGTATTTTGGGAATAAGATACATAAAAGGTTTTACCAGGGTTCCTCAGCGATAACATCGGGATGACTAAAGATCTTTGCAGCATTGAACCGTTTGTTCGTTGGAATCGGTTCACCCGCCGGGGTGTACGCATCACACATGACCTGTTCCCAAACGCGTCAAAAAGACAAAAATACCCCTAAAATCTTTTAAAATTTACAACCATTTTTTAGTAATCTTACCAAAATATTGTTTCCTCTCCTGAATGGATCCTTGAAGATTGCCTGAGGACTGATCCAATACAACTCAAATAATCAGATCACATCATGCACCGTCCAATTGGTTGACCAGAATGAAAGAAAAGCGTTGACTTACTATATGATGACTTCACTGTCGTCTCCGGGAGCTTGATTAGTGCTTGATCCATCGTAGTTCCATTTTGGGAGTTTCTGTGGATCACTCACCGGACCTTCAAGAGTCTGTAACCACAAATATTAAAAAACAAGAATTGATAAATTACTAAAATCTCAGAAAGATTAAATTTTGAAGAACAGAAAGATACCCACCCTTGCTTTGCTCCTCAAATCCAGACCAGAGCCTCCAATCCTGCAAGAATGAGAAGAAAATGTGAGAAAGATCAAAGAGAGGAGAGAGGAGAGAGAAAGAAGAGAGAGAATATATATAAATATACCATATGTACTCAGCAATGATTTGCTCAGTGGCTTCAGAGAGATTGAGGTTGATGAGATCGTTAAGGAGAGCCATGGCTATCAAGGGAATTAGAGAGAGAAAGAGAAGAGTAAGAGAGAGAGTGAAGAAGGAAGAAGGAAGAATGAATGTGCTTTCGTCTGGGGAGCGGGGAGCCTTCTTATATAGAGCGTATTGAAAAAAAGCGTATATGAAGGAGGACACCTAAGAGAAAGCGAAAATTGTGAGGTTGAATAGCAACAAGGGGTTGAGTTTCTGGTTCAGTGGTTAAGCAGTTGGACTTCTGGGGAATTCGCTGGTTCAACCCTTCTCTTCCTCAAAGAAATAGTTGCAGAATTGAAGTTTGTTGTGGAATTGCAATAAGTCAGCCATTGGACTCTCCTTGTTGGCTCCTTGTGGGTCCCATTACATTGGATTCTCGTCTGTTTAATTTCATGCCATTTAAATGGTGAAAAAAGGTATTTATGAAAATAAAAAAGAATAGGAGTTGGATTTTTACATGCATGTCTAAGTGAATGTAGTTACAGAGGATCCATCCTCGATCTCTATATGGCCACCTAGTGGATCTTGACTTGCCTAATAAATAGAGAGCTCTTCAAGCATGTGAATGAACATCCATGGTCCGTGGATATGGCATCTGTTAAATGAGGAGAGAGAAAATAAATACCATAACCACGGACTAGGGACATTCACGTATATGAAGATTCACTGGACTCAAATAAATATGGTATATTATGTTGTATCCTCGTAACAGAATATGAAATCTAGGATTCTACCAAAAAATCTTGGAGAATCTTTTTCTTAGTTGGTGAAAAAATCTAACAGAATCAACCTCAGTAGTAAAGAGCAACAGTTATGTAGGTGAGTTGGTTGGCTCACATGGATGAAATTTAGCTCTTGCTCGGGTTGCAGCCAAGTAGCTGCAACCCTTGTGGTAGCTAAAGAAATGGAGTCTAAAAGGGCATTTTAGAAAATACAATAACCTAAAAAGGTATTTGTGAACTTAGGGGGAAGTGAATATTCTATTTCTTTGGCTGCCAATTAGGGGTTGTAGCTACTTGGCTCCAACCCGAGTAGCAGCCGAATATTTTCCAGCTCACATGATGACGGGAAATGGTCATAGAAGGTATATGAAAGCATTTCCCCATGTGGCATGATTAGATGGGATTCAAATTTTACATATCGAATGGTGTTTTTTTTTTTCTTTTTTTCTTTTTTTTTTAATCAAGAATGGTTGGAGTCACCTGATGGTAAAAAAAAGGTTCCAATGAGATAAGTCTTTCTACAGTACCTCCATTGGTGTATTTAGAATTTGACATCTTTATTTCATTGTCCATGTGTAATTTTCAAAAGCTAATATTTTTTCAATGAGGATAAATATGTTATTTCACATAAGACTTGTATTAGATGTTACATTAAAATGGCTTTCAATCATTGATGAACGAGAGAGCACACCTGGGCCTTGGCCTAGGCCTAGGATTTTGCAGTGTTCAGTGGAGTAACAACCTGAGGGTTGATCAATTATCAACTCTTCTCAAGTGCATTGGTATTTGGTTTGCACTAATTTCCTTGCTTTCCAAGAAGTGTGACCGTGAACCCTATTGACTCCTCCGTGGGTCCATTCTTGGCCCCTATGTTGGTCTAATCTATTATGTAATGACCAATAGCCCTTGTACTTAGAACCCCCAAAAAAAATCTTTGATGGAAGAGAGAGAGTATGGCGCAATAATGGTGGGGGTATGTTCGACCATTCATAAATATATGAATATTTTAGGACCTTAAAATGGTGACTGAACCCTTCTCAGCATCGGTGGAGGAAAACTTTCTCCAAAAAATACATGTATTGGTGGAATTGTAGAGTAAATAAATGATCTCCATTATGACTGATTAGTCAATTAATGGTCCTTGAGCTACATGGTTTGGTCCTATCCAGATAGTGTAAATACTAAATATATGGTCAAATTCAATCCATCAAATAGACTACCCTTAAATAATGAAATAGTGGGTTCAAAATTAAACCAATATTGTGGCAAAGTTCTTGGTGAAACCCAGTTATGTAAATTAGAAGTAAGTATACTCTGTTACGTACTTGACAACAGGAATTAGGATGGGAATTTTTTACTTTGTTTTGGGGGTTTTTTATTTTTTAGGGGGAGGTTGGAGGGATAAAGGATGGTTTTGTCATGTTTAAGGGTCTATCAAATGGTGGGTTGTATGTTTTGAGGGCTTAAGTTAAAACAGTTTAATTTAGAGCCTATATGGGACCTTTCTAACCCAGGCCAGTACCCATTATATGAAAGGGGATTGCCTTAGTGAACTCAATGTCCCACCTAAGGGACAGTACGGATCAAGTTTGGGGAGCCCCAATCCAGTCCAATCCAAACCAGGCTCGTATATATTTATAAAAAGGGCAAGGGAACCCTATCCGCATTCTCATACCCAATGCGTAGGGGGTAGCTGGGTCTTTTCACATCCAGTTGTGTTTGAGCATGGGGAATATTATACTGATATGATTTTTTCCCTCAAAAAAGTAATTTATATAAAGTGTTTACGGGCTTGTCTAAAACAGTTTATAGAAACTATTTATGGATAATTCAAAATGGTTTATAGAAACTATTAATGGCCATTTACAAAAACAGTTCAGGAAACTGTTCATGGACTTTGCAGAAACAATATATGAACTTTTTATGAAACAATTTATGGGATTGTAATTTACACAAGTAAATGTGCTTGTGTTACATGAGATGTAACCTATTTTGGCTAAGAGTTAGATGATAGTTAATAGGGTTTATTAAATGTTGAATTTCCATGTCATATGGGAGTCATATTTAGCTTTTGAAGAGCTCTAGCCTCGATAGATAAGAGAGCTTAAGCACTATTTGATAATACTTATATTTTTTTTGTATCTAGAAACAGCAGAAACGATTTTCTCTGATTCTAGAAATAGAAATGGATTTTTGGTGTTTGATAAATTTGTCTCTAGAATCGAAAAAACCAAAAGAGATAAACCAATGGCTTCATGAGCTCGATTGCTTAGATGGGTCGTAGTCTTTGAATCCAAAGACGCCATTGATGAGTTCATGGTCAAAACAAAGTTGTAGAGCCGTATTGACCTTGGCATATTCCTGGGTTCTATAGAAGTTATGAACTTCAATCCCCCAACAACGATTTAGTAATCGATTCATGAGGGTCCAGAGAGAATTAGAAGAAATCCACAAAGGAAACGATGGATGCGGATTTAAGACTTCCACCAGCAAAGCGAAAATTCAGTATATTCCTTCTTGTTTCCATGGAGAACCTTCAAACTTTGAAAGCCGCCGGATAAGGTAGATGTTAGGATGGGAGATACAACTTTTCATCAAGGGTCCATTGATTTTTTGCGCACAAATTGTTCCAAGTAATGAAAAAACAAGTCTTAGGCAGCATTTGGTATCATTTCTATTCCAGAAACGACATTTCATGTCAAAAACAAAAATTTCAATTTCTGTGTCAAAACCCCATTTTTAAACGAAAAAATGGTGTTTGGTGAATCTGTTTCAGGAATAGTTTTAGAACGGAAAAACGACAAGTGTAGCATTTGGTGAAACTTTTTCAAAACCTTTTTTTTTTTAATGAAAATCAATAATTAATAGAAGAAAAAAGCAATGGCAGTAATATTGAATACCATAGTAATATGCAGATAGATGCACAATAGCTTATTGAGTTCCAACAAATACTTAGATTCTACTGCGCTGAGAGGAACCCCCACATGTGAATAGGTGATGGCTCTCCTCCAAGTGAGAAATTGGCATGATGGCTGAAACACATGACAATGATCTATCTTCTCAATTGGTAAGTATTGTCATATTTACAATAACTTCTGCCCACCAACGCAAGCATTACAAACTCTGTGATCTTTACAGTTGTTTTTATTTATTTTTCACCTTTTACAAAAGGCAAAAGGTGGTGGTTTTTTTTTTTTTTTGGAGGGGGGGGTGGGATGGGGTGGGGTGTTGGGAGGGGATGAAAAATGGGGGAAGAAAAAAGGGAAACACATATATCAACTGTTTATTACATTATGTTTGCTATATATGACCTTCTAGTTTATCTTCACACTCAAGTAGAGCCTGAACTACAGCATCCATGGACGGTCTTTTGCTTCTATCCTCTTCTAGACGAGATCCCTATCTCAAACATTGTTGCTGCTTGGTTCCTGTTGAATTGCCTTGGGTCCACAACATATTCAATCCACAAATCATCTCCATTTTGAATCTTCCTTCTCACTTCACTCATAAATCTTGTGAGCATTGCCTTTTGCTCCTCATCACCATCCACCATGACCCAACTTGAAAGTCAAATCCCCTTTACAATCTGTAGAAGTACAACTCTGTAACTATAAACATCTACCTTTGCAGTGATGGGAAGGTTCAGTGCCCACGCTGAAGCCATGTACCCCTTGGTTCCTCGAATCTTAGAGAACTCGGAACTGGAACTACCTCTTTGGGATAATTTTGCAAGTCCAAAATCTGCAATCTTGGGTTCAAAATCAAGGTCCAGTAGAATGTTTTTAGGCTTCACATCACAGTGGATAACCCACTCTAGACACTCATGGTGAAGGTATGCCAAACCTTTGGCAGCCCCTAAAGCAATCTTAAACCTCTCCTTCCATCCCAGCAAAGTATATCCATCACTATTGTGATAACCACTGCTATTGACGTTGGAGAACAAATGGCTTATCCAGTGACCCATTCTCCACATATGTATACACCAAGAGTCTATGGATCTTTTATGAATAGAACCCCCACATTCTCACTAGGTTCATGTGGTTAATTCTCCCAAATGTGCTCACTTCAGCCCCTTGAATTACATCTCCAAGTTTCTTCACTGACACTATCCTGTTGTCACCCAAAACTCCTTTGTAAACAGCCCTAGAACCTCCCCTTCCCAATTCTTCTTTGAAATCATTGGTTGCCCTCCTCAGCTCTCTGTAAGTAAACTTCCTAAATTGGTTAGATATTGCTTGGTATCCATCCTCTGCTGATGTTTGCATTCCATTTCCCCTAAAAATAAACCACCAACCCAAAGTGATGAACAAAATTTCTATTGCACCAAGGATCGAAACGAATGAATATAGATACACACCATTTCGTCCTTCCACCCTGCATTGCATATGTAATAGAAGATGAAGGCTTTTGGATTTTAGAAGATCCACAAATGGCATCAGATCCATTGAAGAAAAACTCTTCTGAGGTTTTCAAAGTTTCAGGCAGTTTCAAATATATGCTACCTGGGAAGTTTGGAGAGTTGTACCCATTGAAGAGTGCACTTTTCATGAAACACGTCTCTTCCCCTGTCAACCTATATCCAAAAGCCTGAGAAGAGCAATTGTTTGAGCAGAGATCCCTGCAAGCTTCAAATGATTTGTCTTGCAGAGTATCAAGGTCAAATCCATAGAAATCCACTTGTGGAAAACCTTACCTTTTGGTTTGGGTCACAATTCTGATTATCAAACTTGGGTTTGCAACCTTGATTCCAGTCCTGCTGGTCACTCATTTCATAACTAGGAGGACATTAACACTTGGGTTCCGGTGTATAGACACAAATCCCATTTCTTCCACACAACCCATGAACATTGCACATCTGTTGGAGAGTGATACGAGCCCAACGTCCTCAAGACATGCATGAGCCGCATGCAATAGGGGCTCCACGTGGGTTAGCCATTATATGTTAGTGGGGTATATGTTAGCGGGTTGGAAGTTAGTATGTTGATGTTTAGTAGAAATTATTGTGTGTAGTTATTTAAATTGAGTATTGTATTAGTTATTTACAGTCATGGGTAGTATGTGGTTAGTGGGGTTAGTGTTGTGAATCATGGTTTACGGTTTCCATGATCATGTGGAAGTCCGTTGTAAGATTATGAGTTATTTAAACTCCTAGGGTAATGAGAAGTGGCAAGTTGATTCCCCTATTATTTCTCTCTTGAGGACAAGGTTATGCGACCTCCTAATATGCCAGAAAATTCTAGACACCCTTCACTAATTCTCACACCTAAGTTGGTAAAGTTAGATTTTCCGTGGTACAACGAGGAAGAAGACACCACCAGTTGGGTTTGTCGGGCAGAGTAATTTTTTGAATTCCATCAAACAACAATGGAGGAAAGGGTAGCATTGGTATCCTTCCACTTGGAAGGAGATGCTCAATTGTAATTTCAAATCTTCAAGCAAGACCAACAAGTGGTGTCATGGCAAACCTTTTGTGATGGGTTGCATTCCCGTTTTGGACCCACCCCATTCCAAGATTTTTTGGGGGATTTGGCAAAGTTGCAATAGACCGGGTCGGTTCGTGACTATCGATCCCGGTTTGACAAGCTTCTCTCCAAGGTGGGGCCTCTCCCGCCGAATCGGCAGGTTAGCTTCTTCATGAGCAGACTGAGATCAAATTAAGGCAGATGTTCTTGCGGCTCGTCCTACCACTCTATCTGCGGCAATCGGTCTATCCAGATTATATGAAGCAAAGAATTTTAGCCAAAGAAGGGTCACCCTACCAACCGATGGAAAGAGATTACCATCCATCCAGTAGTAAGGAGGCAGTGGGGGGGAGGATCACCTCTTCCTATCAAAAGGTTGAACACCTCAGAGATACAAGAATGAAGGGTGAAAGGCTTGTGTTGCAATTGTAACGAAAAATTCGTTCCAGGCCACAGATGTAAGAAATTGTTCTTGATAGAAGGGTACGAGGAAGAGGAGGAAGCTGTTCATGAAGACAAGCTAGAAGAAGTACCTTCCAGTGAAGGCTTACCTGAGATCTCTCTCAATGCCATTTGTGGAGGAAGTGCTCCTCAAACCATGGGGTTAGAGGGAGTATTAATCAAACAACTGTAACTGTCTTGATTGACACCGGTAGCACGCACAACTTCATGAGCAACAAAATTGCAAGGAGGTTGGGGTTTAGCTCCACACATGATGGGAGGTTCGATGTTATGGTGGCTTCAGGAGATAAAATCACAAGTTTGGGAATGTGTTCAGATGTTACCTTATCTCTCCAAGGCATTCCGGTCACTGCGGACATTTTTTTATTGTCTCTTGGAGGATACGAAGTGGTGTTGGGTGCCCATTGGTTACATACACTTGGACCAATCAAATGGGATTTTTCCAACTTAACCATGGAGTTAACGTTGAGAGATAAGAATGTGATTTTAAAAGGTGTAACTACCCATGCCAACAAACTTGTGAGAGATCCCAACCGTGCTACACGCAAGTGCCACCAAGGAGCCCTACTTCAATTATATTCTTTGAATGAGTCAAGTCTTCCTTCAAAAGAGGTACGTATTCCTAATCGATTACAACTTCTTCTAACCGAATTCAAAGATCTCTTTGCAATACGCCATGGGCAGCCCCCACCTAGGACGCATGATCATTGCATCCCACTAAAAGAATGAAGTTCCCCGGTCAGCGTGAAGTCATACCGATATTCTCATTACCAAAAGTTGGAGATCGAACGATTGGTAAGCGAGATGCTATCCGTGGGAATCATCCGACCCAGTAATAGCCCCTATTCATCTCCAGTGATCCTTGTCAATAAACATGATGGCATGTGGAGAATGTGCGTGGATTATCGTGCACTCAATAAAATGACGATCAAGGACAAATTCCCTATACCCTTGATCGACGAGCTACTGGATGAACTCAATGGGGCCCAATATTTTTCCAAGCTGCATCTACAGTCAGGATATTATCAAATTAGAGTCATCCCTGACGATATAGAGAAGATGATTTTCTAAACCCACCATGGACATTATGAATTCTTGATGATGCCATTTGGCCTCACTAATGCTCCCTCCACTTTCCAATCCCTGATGAATTAGGTATTTCAAGATTTCCTAAGGAAATTTATTTTAGTGTTCTTTGATGATATACTAATCTACAGTGCCACATGGAAAGAGCATATGGACATCTAAGGACCACATTAGCAATTCTTAAGGCTAACAAATTATTTGTTAAAAAAGAAAAGTGTCAATTTGGACAGCGCCAGGTGCATCATCTCAAGCATATTATTTCCAAGGAGGGCATTGCAGTTGATCCATAAAGGGTGGCTACTACGGTGACATGATCAAAACCGAATTCGGTTAAGGCTTTGCGTGGTTTTCTTGGACTCACTGGGTATTATCAGAAGTTTATCAAGGATTATGGAAAGATTGCTACACCTCTCACTCACATGCTCAAGAAGGACCAATTTACTTGGACTCTTGCTGCAGATAAAGCCTTTCAAGAGCTCAAGGAGACCATGACATGCGCACCAGTGTTGGCACTTCCAAATTTCTCTCAATGGTTTATTATAGAATGTGATGCCAGTGGAGCAGGCTTGGGTGCAGTGCTCATGCAGGAGCGTTCGATTGCCTTCATTAGTAAGGCACTACATGGGAGGAACTTGTTACTCTACATATGAAAAAGAAATCCTCGCTTTAGTGGTCACGGTCAAAAAATGGCATTCGTATCTTATTGGCCAGCAGTTCCTAGTCCGGACAGATCATAGGAGCTTGCAATATTTATGGAATCAAAAGAGGATGTGAGAACGGATCGACCAACACAATGTTGACCTTTTTCTGCGCTAGGTTTTAGACTCCAAATCTTACCATAAAGAACACTTCTCTTGAAGCCCTTTCAATTGAAACATTTGTTTTTTGTTTCAATTTCTTAGTTTCCTTTTTCAAACCAAAGCCCTGATGATAATGGTGTAAACTACTGTTTTCCACCCCAAGAGAATCCGTTACAAGCCCCAAACCCAATCTAACGGCAACAGCTAAACCCATCATCTTCTGTTTAAGAGGTTTATAATGTCGAACCCTTTACTTATTTTGGGTAGCCATGAGAAGAAATCCAGTTTTTCGCCAACCCTTCTTTGCTTAGAGTTAGAATGGATCGAACGGTGCTAGGGTTGGGTACAACAATGATAATCTTTATTAGATCTCCGAAATGCTTTCTCCCAGCAGTCATAGAGTTCAAAACATACAAATAGAGCAAAAGATGAGGGTAATGAGAGAGAAGAAGAAGAGATGGGAGAGGATTTGCTTCCTCCGAACAGAATGAGAGGACAGACGGATCGATATGCAGAAGAGATGGAAAAGGGATTGCTTTGGTACGACCAGAAGAGAACCGTTTGGGTCGATCCGATCCAACTTTCAAAATTGGCATAAGTGAATGTTTACCATACACGTGGCATTGGCCATGTGTCAGCATCGCAAGCAGGCTCAGCCAAGAAAGCACGCCGCAAAGGAGCTTGATCCCGTGAGAACATTGTGGCCGATGTCCTCTCTAGACGTGATGAGGTGGAAGAGAGAGATAAAGATGGAAGCCACGAATTAGTCGCAATCTCTTCCCCCACTTGCAAATTGGATTCCTACTATTAAGGAGGAGATAGACTCCAACATGGAACTGCGAACTCTCATCAAACATGGAACCGCAAACTCTTATAATTTCTGCAGTCCTAATCGCTGCTGGATATGCTTAATCTTAGCTTCATGAGTCATGACTTTTAGTCTCGATCAAGAAGATAAAATCAGGCTTCTCCACCCGTGAGAGGTGATGAAGGGATCGAATTGTCGAGGTCCTCCCCAATCCCCGACAATTCATGTCAAGATTTTCATGGTTCTCCGTGGAGCTGTTCCTCCCTGGCTTCCACGGGCTTGTAGCCTAAAAAAGGCATATCATAACTTGATGCTTGCATCTCAAGACTAGCATGGACATCATCTGTAACCTCCAACCGAGGTCTCTTCTGTTTCTCTTTTGAAAGTTCTACCTCCAGGTCATGGCGTTGAGGAACATGTACAGATGCAGGTGCGGGTATGTGGGTCTCCGACATGTCGTAAGGGAGCTATATTGTAGTGGCATCATGGTGGAGGGCTCTATCAGTTGTGGGGTATGGTTAGTCAGAGAGTGGTTAAATATTGGATCCACACCCTGTGACGTGGCTAGTTTTGGGCTGGATAGAAATTCTGGGTGGTTGTTGGGAAGATAATGAGATACCCGATTAGTGAGGGAGAAGGGAAACAAGTACGTTAGATACCTCTGGGTTTTGCAACAGTCTAGATAAGTCCAAACTAGAAAGAGTTTGTTGCATTTGGTCTATTAAACCATGGCCAAGTGGCACTTGTCCCACATTCTTTAAAGTGCCCATATAGTAAATGGTTGGGGAGGGAATAGGATTGGCTCTTTCAGTAATGCCTCGTATTGTTGTTTACGCCATTGGTGATTGCATCTTTTGCTTTTAATGGAAATTTAATTAGTAATCATGTATTAACCTATCAAGATAGTATTTTCGGTTAAATGATGGTGTTTTTTAGTTTTTATTTTTTTGATATGTAGGGAGGGGAAGTAGATAATAGTCAGGAGGCTCGAACTCAAGACCTCCTGCTGAGCTGGGCTGACTAGAATGGTTAGGTATAGAATGATACTGAATATTTCAAATAAGCAATAGTCTGCATGCTTCCTACTATAACTCAAATGTGTGACTTTTTTTCCTTTTAACATGAATGTAAGAACTGTCTGATTTTCGTTTATTTCTACCAAACTTGGTTATGTTCCTTAAATATTCCTTATCATTATGAATGTTGTTTTAGTTTCTCCTGTGACAGATGAAGTGAATTATTTCTCAATTTGCAATTAGATATTTTCTCACAACATATATGTTTGCAGATTGTGTAAGTTAATGGTGGCTTTTGGTAAGGCTTCAATTTCCATTCTTATCGTTGGTGCTATCTCTCTCTTCTCTCTGTGATGTGAGTTAGGGTTTTAGAATCCTAAGAGTGTGAAGGAAAATCCTCTTCTTCATCGATCTTTCAAGCATTGTTACAGGGATTGTTGTTATTTCATACTACTGCTCAATTAGGCAACAAATATATTACCTTGGAGGTATTATATTTGTGGTACAACATGTAACCCTTGTACTATGCTTGAGAAATTTACGAATACCCTAATCCTACACGAGGTAATGTCTAAATTCTATTATAAATTTTATTCCGTGCTACAATTCCTCATTGTTCCAACATTGTCTTCCTTCTTTCACCAAAAAAGAAAAAAACATTGTCTTCCTTCTTTGTATCATTGTCACATCATTGTGGTTTCAATGGTTTATTTTGTCATTTTTTATTCCACTTGGATAAAAAAATTTGTCTCTCGAGGGAGGAGCTTTCAAGTCTACCTCACAAAATTTCAACCCCATCATTCCTTCCACATGTGATGGACATTTGCCCACTAGTATGCGGCCTCTAAGAAATATTCTTAGGTGAGCCATCATGGATAATTTTTTTTGCTAACAATGGGTATCCAGGCCTTCGGCCTAACTAGCCCCGTAGGCCCATACTGACTCCACAACCACATGGACCGTGTCTTATCGGGGTTGAATGAAAACCATTCAACTTTCACTAAAAACAGTGAAAAGCACTAAACACCCCCGTGTGAATGACCCAAGGTATACCTAGTGGGAGCCATCATGGATAATTGCCCCATGCAAATTTCAAAATAAGGAAAATCATAATCATCTAAGGAGACCACATCCTCGCTCTTTATTTCTTCCTAATTTTCTCATGAAATAACATTTCTACTCCTTATATGTAACACAATCTCATATTTCTTCATCTGTGCGGTCCCTATGTCACTTGCTCAGTAAACCCTCCACTTAAAATAGTTTGAAAAAGTTCAAGAACAGTGGCAAGCCCATGCATGGTGGATCACAAACATTTTTTTATTTTTCAAGGGCCACTAGGCTAGGCAAAATCCTCCAAGGGGACAAGTAAGGTACCCATTTGTGGCCAATATAGGAGCCCACTGATCCACACTTATTGTAATACTACAACTATTAGTACTAATTTTTAGAAGGGTGGGGGTAAAAATGGTCAAACCAACAACCTTGCTTGGCCTTATACTAGAACCCAACTACCTACCTGTTAGTCGTTGAGCTAGAAGCTCGTGACCCCACTAATGGTTATAAGGTTGAAGAAAACAAAATGCGATTAAAAAAAAATCCTATTATATTTGTATAGAAATCTAAAGCCTATGTTATGGTCCTACGTATGCATCAGCCCTATTTTAGTCCCAAAGCCTCGTTTAGACTAATCACAACCATGGTTAGCAAAAATGCGTTTCAACAATATTCTTAATTTTACTATTTAAAATGAGTTTTGCTGTTTATTTCCCAAAGATACTAAAAAAATAAAAATTAAAAGAAGCAAATGACAAACAGTTTTGTTTTAAATGCATTTTAAACAAATGCGTTCTAGTTTTTTGGTCTTTTAAGACTTATGACTTGTTGAACACAATCATGACTACTTTACTGATCATATCCCTTTCTCATGAACTACGATTGACATGATTCTTTCGTGAACTTACATTTTCTCACAATATCACTCTCAACTCAAAGTCAATGCATATACCCTCAAAATCAAGCTTCAAACTGATACATAGGCTCTGTTTGGTATCGTTTCTGTTTCAGAAACTCCGTTTCGTGTCAGAAACGGAAATTTCAGTTTCTGTGTCAAAACGCCGTTTTTAAACGATTTAGGGATGTTTGGTGAATCTGTTTCTAGAACAGTTTCATAACCAAGAAACGACAGTTCTGCCGTTTGGTAATGCTTGTTTCAGAAACGAGTTTTTTTTTTCTCTTTTCTTTTATTTTAAGTCAATAATTACAACAATAACATTAAAATACTATAAGCATATAAATTCTTTTGGAACAATAAAATATTACACACCAACTAAAAAAAACATGGTTTCCAAATGATGAATAAAATACAGTACTAACAATGCCTAGGTGCAAGTTAATTATTACATAATTCCCCAAATTTTTATTTTTTTCCCGAGTCTAAAGACTTGAATGTATGGAGGATGTATTTCATCTTATTTGTTTGGTTCTCTAATCCTTTAAGTGTCCCTTCTAGATATCATTTCATGTACTCGTTCGAAACGGAAGGTGGTCTGAATGATGTTGATGTTGAGCTTGAGCTTTCTGAACATAATTTATGTTGTATGGTAGAGATATGTGTTTCATCTTTCAACCATACAAACATACCACATCCACGGTTATCAGCCTATATCAAATAATAGTAGATGTGATTAGGGTCGTTGAAATTTAACATCGAATGAAACAAAAATCATAAATTATCTATAGGTATAGGTCAATCGTAGAAATAAATTACCCCAGTTGAATTTGGGCAACATATAAAATACTGTCCCTTGTTTGGACCTTTCGTCGCGGTTCGTATTTGCATTGGCCTTTACCACATCTACATAGATGTAGTTGATCCACCCACATGAAAAAATTACATGAATCTTCACACTTGAAAATTTTTCTTTCAATATTTTTACCTGACTTAGTTGTATATTTACCACTACTTTTCTCACAAATTTCACAAGTTGCTATCATGAGTGGGGGCATAGAAGAAGTCATCTGTAACAGAAATTTAAATATCAAAAAAATTAATATAGCATCCAAATATATGACATTCATAATAATATATCAACTTGTACCACATATATAAATGTATCATAAAACAAGTACTACGTGGGTTGAAACATCAATTTAGGTTTTCAGTTTTGGCAAAATAGTTATCGGTTTTAGTTTTCAACTAGTTCTGGCATCCTTTGTTGTCTAGCCATTGCATTTGTAATTCTTAGCCTAGTGGCATTCATCTCTTTTGCCTGATTTCGTTGACTTGATTGTATTGTAGAATGATCAACGAAATCTTCATGTGGCGGATTCAAGTCATCTTCTGCAACTTTTAAAACATCGCTCATCCCCATAAATTTTGCATCAGCAATATGCTCTTCTCGAATATAATTGTGTAGCCCACAACATGCCAGTACGATTGATGCCTGAGCTTCCACTGGGAACTGATGCATTAGCCTTAAAATTTGAAATTTGTTCTTCAATACCCCAAATGTGCGTTCAGTGACATTCCGAAGTGATGAATGCCTATAATTGAACAACTCTTTCGTTGTTCTTGGGGACTTCTACGCCCTTTATAGTCCAGTAGATGGTATCTCTCACCCCTAAATGGTGTCAAAAATCCAGATTGGCCAGCATACCCAGAGTCGACAACATAATACTTTCCTACAGACAAAAAATAATATATATTATTACGTATACACTCAAATGAAAATCTAATATATTAGTATAAAGTTAATACCTTGAGGTGGATGTGGAAAACTCAATCGAGGATCACTTCTTGCTTGTTCAAGTACTCGACAATCATTTGCACTACCTTCGCATCTCGCATATACATATGTGAATCGCATGTCAAATGAACATGCACACATCACATTTTGAGTTGTGATCCCCTTCTGATTCCTATATCGAATTTGATCCTCTCTTGGAATTACTGCATGGATGTGAGTACCATCTATGGCGCCAATACAATGCTATGACATATATTGACAATTAAATGGCCAGTACATATAAAAATATAAACATTCATATATTTAATTACAAACATGTATCATATTAACATATTTACCTTGAAAAAAGGGTAGTATTTCGGGTTCTGTGCAATCTCTATCGGTATCATATTGACGTCTAGCGGTCTGATTTTCTCCTTAGCCAGGTGTTGCATTGCAATCAAGACAACATTGAATGTTCGACTAACTGTTTCTCCTGAGTGGTTGAAATGATTTTGGGTGTCCCTATTACTTGAACCCTTCCCAACAATCCATAGGAACATTCCAAGTTGTTCATCCACTCGGATGTTGGTCGTATCTTTCAATCACCCCCTATGTCTAACATAGTCACATAGGTTAAGGAAGACATGACGTTCCATCCTAAACTCTTCATAGCATCTGTTGGCATGCCCATTCAATACCTCATGCATCATGACAACACCTAAAAATACACTATCCCTACATGGTTCTCGAATATATACAACCTCACTCAGTAATTCCATTCTCATGTGAATGATTGTATCTTCTTCATCACTAGAAGTTTCACATAATGCATTTGACATAACTGCAATAAATAAACAATTACTACACAATTGGAAACAAATAACTGTAAAACATAACAAGCTGACACATCGTCTCAACCCAAAACACATGTTCAACATTACACATCAATAATAGAAAAAAAAAACAAAAGAAATAAAAGCCAAGTCATGCAATGTATCTCCAAAAGTAAAATTACACACATCAAAAGTAGAGTCTCGAATCCAAAATTATCAAAAGTAGCTTTCAAACACAACCTCAACTACTCCAAGGCATCTAAAAGCCAAGTCCTCTTCACAGGCTCTGCACAGACAAACAACTCCCTCCAACTAAGATCAGTACACATACGACTGGTGGCCTTCAAATATATCTCCTTTGATATATCCGGTATAGAGGATATCACCGCCTCACATGCACTCACACTGAAATCTCGAGGACAAGATGCACCTACCCCACCACGAACAGGAGATGTAACAGAAGTACTGGATGCTTTCTCAATTTTAATGGATAAATACTTCCCATACAAGTCCTTCACGTGGCTATCTCCCTTATTGGCGCTCTTTTTTCTTCGTCTCGTAGGTGCCCTATCAAGACTTCGTTTTGTGATGGTCAGAGTTGGAGTATGAGTATCCTCATGAAAGGGGTCAGTCATGCTTATATGCACCGGGGTACTGGGGGAGTGAGAGACTTGCTTAATATCAACTATATTAACAACTTCGATGCCATCCAAATCTTGAGCACTATCAACCCCTAAGTTACCTCTAGCATATGCATCCCCAAATACCATGCTCAAATATGACCAATTGTTTAGTCCATACTTCTTGTACTTCAACCAACCTAGATTTGCCTGCATAAGCAGTAATTGTATCACTTAGATGTACTATTCATTGTAATCTAATTTTTAAATAATTCAACTAGCTAGTGAAATCTATTGTACCTGTATTGCCCTATCCCATACGGACTCATCATCAACTGTGACTGCTTTTGTCATTGAGTTCCACCCAAATCCAGTTGTGTCAAGCAGTCTCTTGAATTGTTGATACTCGTGTTTCAACTTGTTCATCTTATTGCGTAACTGTTCTCTCCCAACTGGACGATTTAAAGCCTGTTGAAATTGCTTTGTAATGTTCTCCCATCCAGTTTTATTAAATGAATTACCGGATTTGTGACCATTTTTTACAGCTTCTTTCATTGCTTCAATGAAAACAGTGGTCTCAAATTCTGACCACTTAATGGCAGGGATACTACTTCCAGACATAATAGCTAGACATTATAAGTTAGTGTAAAAGTTAGCATACTGGGACAAAAAAAGACTGAACACTAAAAAAAAAAATAACAAAGATTATCTTGGAGAGATATAATGGAAAGACCAATAAAACCAAGCAAGGTAACAAAGAAATCAAGCATAGGAAAATAACAAAGATATCAAACATAGGAAAATAATAAAGAAATCAAGCATAGGAAAACAATAAAGTTGTCCTTGTACTTCAACCTCTAGCATGGCAGTGATTTACTTGTAAGAGTGGCTTTATGTGCCATAGGGAAAGAAACAAAGGGCATGGTTTTGGTCGGTATCATTTTGTCTCAATACCAATCAATGTTAATTGTACAGCTGTTAGTGGAAGTTGAAGTTGGGTCCCTATTTATTACTCTGAAATAGGCCATTGGTTTATAGCAAACCAAAAAATACTGAAAACTGTTCAAGGACCATTGGGCAATAGGAAGGCAAAATGGTTTTATTAATTCCTCAGGGTGTTGTAAGTAGGGGCAGCATATTTTTCTTTTGTTACCAACCTCAGCCTTCTCTCTGTTTGACATACTGTGGAGATGATTTGTGTTTTTTGCAGATGGAAGATTTCACAAATCCAACAGTTGAATTTCAAGTAAGAAGATAAGATTTTATTAATGACAAGGAAGTCAATATCAAGTAAGGCTGTCACTATCAATGAGCTATTTGTGAATATGCACCATGCAGAGGAGAAATATTGACTGAAAAGAGTGTCCCCTCTAAAGTTAAATTTGTAAGAGACAATAGATACAGCTTGAGGGTGATGCACTTAAGATTGTTCCAATGGGCCAATTGGGCCTTAAGACTTTATTTTGGCCCATGATTGGGAGCTCTATAGACCGTGGGGCTTCTTAATTTTGGGTTTATTGATGTAATAAGCCTCTTTTATTTCCCATATTGCAGTCTTAATCTTGTGCTTGGGATTGAGTATTTGGATAAAATTATGTAGGGTCCATTAGTTGTTAGTTGGTAGATTATAACAACTTAATTTTATTGTAAAAGTGGACTGGGTTTGGACATTGTAAATGGTCTTTTTTGTTTTTTTTGTTCAATAAAGTTGTTAAGATGGATTAGGAAATCCAAGTCAACCAACAACTAGAATAGTTTTCCTTTTGTTTGACATACTGTGGAGATTTCACATTCTTTGATGTTGAATATTTAACTGGTTGTGGAATTCTATAGTTATGTGAGAGGAAGCCTTTTGTCTTTTTTAATTTTTTATTTTCCTATGAACAAGTTCCACTGTGAGTCATAAGATCATGTCCAACCATCAACTGGGCAAGCCCATAAGAACCTTGTAAGATCTGTAAGGCCTAACTTGCTGCAGAATTGAAGTAAGAAGATGTAGTGGAAATTTAGTTTCAATTACCCATACCAGCTGGTGAATATTACAAGTTATGTATGCATGGACCTTATCTGGTCCTAGCAGATTCATTGTACTGTTTTAAATGGTGGATTTTCAGTTCATATCATCAAGAACATTGATGTTAAATAGACTGGACTTAACATGGTTCTATTGTCTTTCTAAGTCCTAAGGGTACCTTCAAACACCTATATTGGGTTTCCTTATGCAGAAAATCTCAATTTTGCCTCATAGAATGTGGACTTAAGAAGGCTAGGTCTCACGGGGTTGTGAGTACTGAAAATTGACATGAATGGAGTTTAATCCATGTTATCCTTGCTCTAATTTCCTGGGGAAGAAGAGAGTAAAGAAGGTGAGATGGATGGTCAGGGAACTTGTTCATGAGAACAGTTAAAGTCACAAATTACTCACATGAAAAACATCGGGGACAGTTTTACTGAATACTCATAAAGACCTTTGAGGCTAGCAAAATTTATGGTAAAACATAACAACCAAACACAAAATGAAATCTAGACCGAGTGTATCCAATGCATAATAGACTGAGAAAAGTCCCCAATGGACTGGCCACTGGGAAAAAAGGGGATTCAACTGTAAAAGAAGAACATAAGGTTAGAAAATTCCATTAGACAGTACACATGTAATGACCAAACAGAAAAATAATACTTTCAACTCAAAACTTGTCATCCCTATCATTGTAGATCCTTACATAAGGAGGATCAAACACCTCTATAATTCTATCTTTGTTATTTGGATTAACCAATGGTATTGTGTACAGAATCGTGTAAGAAGCACAAGGCAAAAGGAAAATGTAAGAAGCACAAGGCAAAATGAAAATGTAACCAATGGTATTTACATCTCTACGGAAAAGATGAAAAGAGATCTCAGTAGTGAATAAAAAAAATCAGAAACAGAATCGTGTAAGAAGCACAAGGCAGAAGGAAAATGCCTAAGGCTGATGTCTCAATACCATTAAAAAGAGGCCTCTCAGATCCAACCTCCCACTGAGCCTAAGTCCAATAACCACTAACATTAGTGCCACATGGATATATATAGTAATAAGTAGAACTCTGCAATTTAGAAGCAATAATATCCATTCTCATTAGGTGATACCAACAACTCAAAAAGTTCTGTGCAACAATCCAAGGCAAGGCAACCGTGCCAACCTTAATCAAGAGTCCAGGGGAAAGAAAACCATCCAACAACCTCATGGGGTTTTTACCCAGAGTAGAGCTGCATTAATTTTGTCCTTAACCCATTCACAAAACTTTCCTCCCAAAGACTCACTACAAATGATTATCTTTCTTAACGATACAACAACAGACATATAAATAGTTTGGTCAATCTCAAAGTATCCAACAAAATATATCACTAAGCCAAATTTCATGGGCCCAATTATTTTTAGAATTAAGATCAGGATGGGTAGGTTCTTCAAAGGTACAATGGAAGAATCTGGTAGCAACAAAAAAGAATAGTACTACAAAAATAAGGCACTGGAACATACATTCATTAAGATATAAATGCCAGAAAACATGTTTTACAGCATGAGAATTTTGTTACTCAACCTACGCAATTTCTGTCATAATTTGCTCTAAATTCAACCTACAATAACTATCCACTAAGTTCCAACACCTTGATTTCAACTTTTGGTTTTCAGATGAGTGATTAAGTGTCAAACAGTGTCAGAAAAGCATCATCTTGGAATTTTGAGGCATGGGCAGTTGTCAGTAACTACCAGCAATTTGGATGCCTAGGTATGACTGACCACTAACTCATAGGAGATTAGCAATTGGGTCTCTGGGCTTTCATTATCATGTTAGAACATGTAATTTCCTTGTCATTATGAACTGATTAGAACATCTGAAATACAACAGATGTGTCGTGTAGATCTCGGTAGGGAAACAAAAAATTCCAAGAACTGGAGTAATAGAAGGGACAATATCGAATCTTTATGAGAGCTAAGAATTAATGAGAATATCTCCAATACAACCCAAAACCCATCTCAATGACAAACAGAACCAACCCACTACGCTTCACTAATCGTGCTGGGTTAAGATGCTAATAATAGTGAAATAATCAACAGAGGCTCTACAAGATCGAAATGCTAATACCTGTAGGTAGTAACCAAACTCTAGTGAAATAATCAACAGAGGCTCCCAATACCTGCTCTGTGATTACAATAGATGAAGAAGAAGGAGAAGAGGTTAGAATAGAAGAAGAAAGAGGTTAGAAGAGATGAAAAAGAAGAATGAGAAGAAGGAGCCGAAATCGAAGTTACTTGCACAGGAGATTTCACAAGGGGGCGAGCTCCTGTTTCTTCTTCTCTCCTCTCTCTATGCGAGTTCCAAAATATATTCGAAACCAAAACTTTGTGAAGCTTATCGATCTCTATCTCTCGAATCTAGAGTCAATCATAGGTGGTCCAAAAAACCCCTAAATTTGTTCCAATACCTCACTGTGATTACAATAGATGAAGAAGAAGAAGAAGAAGAGGTTGAATAGAAGAAGAAAAGAAGAAAATGAAGAAGAAGAAGGAGAAGAAGGAGAAGAAGGAGAAGAGGCGAAGAAGTTACCTGCACTGGAGATTTCAGAAGGGGTCGCGAGCTGGGTTCTCTCTTCTCTCCTCTCTCTATCGCGGACTGTCGGGAACGAAAATTTCAAGTTTATATTAATTTGAAACCAAACACCACCGACAGAACAGCCTCTCGGTGTTTCGTCAAATCGAGGGTTTTTCGTTTTTTATACACTTTCAGTTTCAAAAAAATAGAAACAGAGCCTACATTTACCAAACGGTTTTTTGCGTTTTTTCGTTCTATTAACACAAAAAAACGCTAGAAACGTTTTTTATGAACAATACCAAACGGGCCCTTAGTGTTTAAGATCCCCAACACCAACTGAACATGCATCACTCCAGAAATGTGTTGATTATATTAACAACAATGAAAACATCATAGTCAAAATACACTGCTCAACAAAGATTTGAACATGTTTTTTTTTGTTACGGTATATGAATTTATAATTGATTTTATATGGTATTCTATGATATGTCTCAAAACTTGTAATGAGGAGTGAAATATATATATATATATATGCATTATTAATATTCAATGTGTTATAATTATTTTGAAAATTATATGCAAGTATTTATATAATGATTCCTTAATTTATATAAATATAATATCAAGTTATTTTAAATCTATAAATCTAAAACCCGTATCTTGCATTTGAAAATTTTCGTCTAAAATCCATACTGTCCATTTTCATATTTTTGCGGTGGTAGGAAGCACATTATTTCTACTGTAGGACTCATTCTTCATGAATGATCTCAACCATATATGTATGGGATTCATTTTAGTATCTCTATCTCAACCATGCACTTGGGTTTAGGGTCGCGTGTCCATTGCCCTTCACCTGCTCTTTACACTTTTTTATTTGGTAAGGACCTGCTCCTTACAAGTAACTAGTAGAAAGATATTTCCGAAGAATTAATAAAGAGAGAAACCCCTCTTCACTTACGCCCCCCGCACACAGAAGGCCATATGAAAAGACTGTCCTAACCCATATTCGATGCCTTCTGACAATCTTTCATTGGTTGATGTGATTGCGCAGTATCTACAAAACCGGTCACGCTCATTTTTCATTCCACTTAAAGAGACGAGAAATGCGAACCCTAAAATCTCACTGAACCCTGCGGTCTATAAAAAGGGGGGCAGAGGTTTATATCTTTCGACACTCTCTTCTTTCTTAAACCCTAAAACCTAAAATCAGCTTCAGCCTCTCTCGAACGGCTGAAGCTTCTCTGCAATAGTTCGAAATGGGGAAGAAATCTGCTCAACAGGTTCGAGTTTTGGTGTCCTCTTCGTTATGATTCTATAGTTTTGTTTTGCCGATAGGTGATTGCTAACGTTACGGTTTCTCGCAGGTCGCTACAGCAGTCTCTGCTAGTCCACCAGCGAAATCAGCTAAGAAAGGTATCTTTTTTTCACATGGTAACCATTTTTGTTGTTTATGAATCGTTGAATGGTGTGATAGAGTTGATGTTTGGTTCATTTTCTTTGTTTTCTTTGATAGGCAAGAGGACTGCCGAGGAGGCGTTGGAGAAACAAGTGAGTATCAAGAAGCAGAAGTTAGCCGAGGAAGAGCTTCTGAAGAAACAGAAGAGTGCGGCTAAGACGAAGAAGAAGCAGGAAACAAGCAGCTCCGAGGATGATTCTTCATCTGAATCCGAAGAGGAGGTTTGTTCTGGTCTTTATCTTTTCTGGGTTTTGTTATATGTGTCTTTTTCTGTATTTCTTTGTTGTAATGATCGTATTCAACTTTTGTGATTTTAGAAACCCAATGTGAAGGCCAAAAAGTCGCCAGCTGTTGCCTCTAAGAATGGCCTTGCGGTTGCTCCCAAGAAGAAACCAGAACCTATCGAGAGTTCTGATTCAGATAGCAGCTCTGATGAAGATGATGTGAGTATTTCACTGATTCATATATTTTTTTTTATAACTCATGTTTCTCTTTTAATATTTTAAATTTAAGTAGTCACCATTAGTCAAAATCTGCAGAAAGACTATTTTATTTCATGTTTTTGTTCTATTATTATATTATAGTTTTGAGCAAGCTTGTAATATGAAATGCATTTATATTAAAACCTTAATGATCATAGGTAGCTGCAGCAAAGGCGAAAAAATTGCCAGCTGCTAAGGCTAAGAATAGCCCTGCAGCAGTGTCCAAGAAGAAAAAGGAATCAAGTTCCAGTTCTGATTCTGATAGCAGCTCAGAAGAAGATGTTGTGAGTGTTTCTAATGATTATATTTTGTGTGATTGATTTGGTTTCTTAAGCTTACTTCTGGTTTGCATGTACAGAAGAATGTGGCTAAGGTTGTGCCCCAAGCAAAGAAACTGCCTGCTGCTGTGGCTAAGAATGGCCATGCAGCTGGTTTAAAGAAGAAAAATGAATCAAGTGACAGTTCTGATTCAGATAGTAGCTCAGACGAGGACGATGTGAGTGTTTTTCTCCCCCCCTGAATTTATGTTTTTTAGATTAGAAAACTTAGAGCTGGTTGGACATGCCCAGAAAAACTTGGCTAAAGTTGTGCCCCAAAACAAAGAAATTGCCGGCAGATGCTGTTAATACTGGCTCTGCTGTTTCTGAAAACAAAGGTGAATTAAGTGAGAGTTCAGATTCACATGAGGAAGATGTAAATATCATGTTGTTTTCTTACACATTGCTATTGAGCTTGTGAACTTAGTTCTTTGTAACAAGTCTTTTCTTTCTTTCTTTAATTTATTGATAATGGAAAGGGGAAATGACTACCCTGGATTAGTCTTCCTGCTGTATTTAATGGTAGCATTACTGTA
Organism: Macadamia integrifolia; assembly: GCF_013358625.1. Taxonomy (NCBI): domain Eukaryota; kingdom Viridiplantae; phylum Streptophyta; class Magnoliopsida; order Proteales; family Proteaceae; genus Macadamia; species Macadamia integrifolia. The sequence goes on from NC_056564.1 coordinate 20,371,151, forward strand.
ACATGCTCAAACTATTGTTAAAACTCAAAGCTTTACAATGGATTGGAATGTCATTGCATTGCTTATATCCTGCAGCGGGACACCTTTAGTCCACATTAGTGTAGTTCAATTGCCTAGGCAAGGATGGACTGTAAACCTGTTTGATTACATTGACAGTCTTGTGAATCTGTCTATGGATTTCCAAAGCCTAAACATTTGGCATGTAATACTCTTTGTTATTGGAGGTCTAGCATGATCACAAATTTAATTGTATTATTCTAAATTTTCCTATTTCTTACACATATATGAGGTATGTGTTTCCTATTGGTTACACATATATGTGGTATGTGTGCATATATTAATCACTAGTTATATTGCTTTTGCAATGCCAAACCATGTGACTTTATCAAATAATCGCCTTGACCATCACCCAGCTTGTAAGTACTGTCACACACCACTAGATGAAGTGCTTAATTTACAGAAATGTAAGGTCTAGCCCCGGGGATCTGCATTTGGTGGTTCTGGTTCAGAGCTGATGCTGAAGCATGCATATGCATCTGCATTGACTTGGATTTTATATTTTTTACATGTATAGAAAGCTCCAAAGGTTGCTAAGCAAGCCAGTAAATTGCCAACTCCGGCCCCAAAGAGTACCCCTGCAGCGGCTCCCAAGAAGAAAGCTGAATCAAGTGATAGTTCCTCGGAGAGTGATTCTGAGGAAGATGAGGTTCTTTTCTCTCTCTCTCTCTCTCTGTCTGTAATCACTTCACAGTTGATATGTCGAATATCTTCTGTTTGATTTTGGGCCATGTGGTGATTGTTTTGCTATCTGATTACTGTAATTCAAATGGTAGCAGAAAAATGTTGCCCCCGGTCCTTCCATTTCTAAGAAACCATTGCTAGTGAAGGGTAAGCCTGGGCCAGCAGTGGCGAAGAAGGAAGAATCTACTGGAAGTTCATCAGAGAGTGATTCTTCGGAGGACGAGGTAGGCGGGGTCGACTTTTTTTTTGTCAAATGCATGACAAATAGAATGATCCTAGAATCCAGGATATGGTCAAAGATGCACATGTGTACCATTGGCATTACAGTAATCCAGGTGGGGTAAGCTTCTGAGTTACTTATTCTTTAATATTGGTGTCTTAATACAGGTCAAGGTCAAAGCTGCTGCTCCATCTTTGTCAAAAGCTCCAGCAAAAAAGAAAGAAGAATCTAGTGACAGTTCAGAAAGTAGCTCTGATGAGGAGGATGTGTGTTCTCTTTTCCTTTTTTTTTTTTCTTGTGTTAATTCTTCAGAATCTTCTATTGATCATTGTGGTAATTATGCGTGTACATTGTATGGGGTTCTTGGGGATTGTTCGTTTTGAATAGGTGCTGCTGGTAGTATGATCTTAGAACTAGCAGCACTGATCTAGATGCCAGAAAAAAGCCTTTTAAGGAGAATTTTGCTAACCACAAAGGTTAATGCGGGAAGTTTAATGGAGGAACACCATCTAGTGAATGAAATACCGTTTTACAATGTAAAGGCGATTAGTTGGAAAGATTCCATCTATACACATGCTGAACACTTTTGGGAGTTTTTCTCTTATCCCCTTTACCATTGAACTTGGTTTTTACACCTTGAACTTTTGACTAGACCAATATTCATGAACTCTTCATAAGTGAAATGTGAATGATCTATACCCAGATCTTGGATATGGTTACTTTTCCTTTTGAGCTCCCATGGGCCCTACTGTCTGCCTCTACATGCTTATCATCCACCGGTATTTTTAATGACAGTTAACATTTTAAGTTTGTTCAACCACTTTTCTTTTACTATTTTAATGGTAGATGAAGGCCAAAATGTTGCCAGGCCAAAAAACACATCTGTGCTTCGATCTTCTGTTTCTGGTCCATGCTTTCCTGTTTATAAGGCCTCTCAGTTAAGTTTGGTCAATTTTGATGTAGGAGGCACCTCCTGCGAAGGTTTCTGTTCCTGCAAAGAGACAGCTTGTGAACACTAATACAAAAGCATCAATGAAGGTAAAAACCATGCCTGTTTTCTTGAACATGGAAAACTTAAATTGATCTTTGCATAAATTTTAATAAGTTTCTATTGATTTTTGTCATGGCCAAGTGGTTATTATCTTCTAATAGCTAATTTGGTGCTACCTTGTGCTTTAAACCCTTGGGAAAATAGTATGTTAAATTGTGGCTGAAAATATGTTGTCTAATATGTGCGATGTTACTATTACTGTTATGGTAAATTGGTTCCAGTGTCCCCCATCGAAAAGGTAAATTAAATAATTTGTTTGTGGAGTGCAATGGGAATCTCCTCTTCAGGTATATACCTACATATTGTGAGTAAGAGTAGAACTCGGGGGTTTCTTCATATAGAAAGTTGTATTTTCTCTTTTAGGTAACTTTATTGGCCGTGTTTTAATCATCTTGGTTCTATTATTGCAATAATGAGCTGTCCAACTTTGCATGTTCCAAACCACAAATTGGGATGAAAAAAAAAAAAGACTGCTTCCAAGGAAGATGAGAGTGAGGATGAGAGCTCTGAAGACAGTGATGAAGAACCTCAAAAGAAAAAAGTGAAAGTTCCAGTATGTTTTTCTAGATTTTTAAATTTGAATTACCTTTTTGTCACTTTGTTCCTTTCATTCCTTGCAAAGTGATTTATGTATTTATGTCTTGTTATGCAGCCTACAGGGAATGTGGTGAAGCCTAATGCAAAGGCTTTAAAGAAGGCAAGTAGCAGTGATGAGAGCTCTGAGGAAAGTTCTGATGATGAGCCTTCCAAGGCACAAGTGGTAAAGAAGGTTAGAGGACCTTGATAGTGCAAGCATATGAAATGTTATTTAATTTAGAAGATCTGATTACTGGTGTGCTTCACAAACCTTATGTTAATTTTGCCTCCTCTTTCCACCAGCTTGCCAAAGCAGCAAAGGAAAGCAGCAGTTCTGAGGATGATTCATCTGAGGAGGAAAGTGAGGAGGAAGAACCTGCCAAGACTCCAAAGAACAAAGTGAGGGAGCTTGTAAAAATATTGTCTTGCCAAAATGATGTTTTAAATCTGTAAACTCCTTGTGATGGATCGGTGAGATTTTTTTTTTTCTGACATTGCGACCTCATTTGCACCAGCCTTCAAAAGCATCGAAGGAAAGCAGTAGTTCTGAGGGGTCTTCTGAGGAGGAAGATGAAGATGAACAGCCTGTTAAGACTCCAAAGACCAATGTAAGGATTGTTTTTAACATAACTTTGCACATGTTATTGAAATTTCATGTAAATAAATTTTCTTCCAACGGTAGTAAAGTAAAAGGAATGGGACTCGTGACTATGGCAGGGCTGTACACTCTGCTCTCTCGCGACTCCTACTCTAATCAAAATACTAATCCGATACTCTAGTTTTCGCCAGAGATTGAATGCTGCTTATGATCTGATCATGCTTTTTGCCGTTCCTTCATACAATTACCATCCTTTTGCGATTACTCCAAATGGTGCTGCTCTTGTATCAGCAATAGTGGGAGGACAGACTTGAATGGTGGATATTTTGTGTCTGAAATCACCTCCGGTCTTTTCATGATAACTCATATCAACGTTTGGCTCATAGTTCCAATGGAAGGGGAAGGATAGGAAAACTTGGATTTAGGACATGTGCTCCGATCCAATTAATATGGTGGTCTTCAGTGATCTTTCCTTGGTCATATAGGAATTCATTTTTCAGCCTCCTAAGTTTTAGATAACTTTGATTTGAGATTGGAATTGTTAGATAGTATGCTTGCAGATTGGTCAAGTCAACGGATTTGATGAGAGTTATCAGCATTCTTGGTCATTATTTTTTTCCCATGAGGTCAATAGAAAGTTCTTCGTGGGAAGGTTTCCAGATTTAATATCTGAACGATTACTCCAAATAGGAAAGGCTAGCAATTTAATGGTTCAAATCGTTGATAGCCGCAGACTTGAAATTAACGATGAACTGAAGAAATAGACAGAATTTGAATCACTAGCATCATTGATGTACTTGTGGTTCCGATGCCATGCACTTTGAAAGTGTATCACTGTATTTGACATAATTGACGTGTATAATGCTTTTACTACAGAGAGCTGGGTCATCTTTTGATTGTAATCTGCAGTATAATCTACTGGTTAATGAAAATTTTCTGTAAAAAGAGAAAAAAAAAGTAAAGAGAGCTTTTAAGTGTTATTCTTCAAAAACCTGAGGCCTTCCTTTGAATCAATAAAAAGCTTTAAATGTGGAATTTTGCTGGCTGAAATTTGAAAGAAAATTAGGTTTTGTTGATTTTGGTCCTACTGAGCCTCATACGATTTGATTTGCACATTTGTACTGCTTCACACTTTGTGTTTAGCCTGTTGACTAATGGATGACCTTGCAAAAATTGTAGATCAAGAAAGACACTGATGAAGTGATGATTGATGCTGTGACACCTAAGGTAAACAATAAGCAAGCTGGTGCAAAATCTGAGAAAAAAGCAGTATACATAAGTAATTTACTTGCATGTCTTGATGATGTTATATATAATCAGGAGTACTGAACTCTTTCTGAATTTTGTGCAGCACAATGCTCCGGCTACCCCAAATGTTGGAACAACTGGGTCAAAAACACTGTTTGTAGGGAACCTATCATTCAGTATTGAACAAGCTGATGTGTATGTGTCTTTTAATTCTGAATACAAAAAAAAATTCATTCTTTTTGTTTCCCATGTGTTTTCATATATTCACATTATTTTTTTATAGGTTGGAGTTCTTCAAAAAGGCTGGGGAAGTTGTTGATGTCCGTTTTGCAGTTAGAGATGATCAATTTAGGGGATATGGCCATGTTGAATTTGCCACTGAAGCCGCAGCAGCAAAGGTCAGTGTACCTTATGTTGTAGCCAGTGTAATTCTTAAATTTGGCTTGGTTTCAGGTGTTATTTTGCTTTCTAAACTTATTCAGCAGAGTAAATGTTTCTCATGGCTAGTTATTATACCTTAAGCTATAGGTTCATTTTCTTTAATTCTCAGAGTGAATGTCTGATGGTGTTGCATGTGTATGTGAGGTGGGGTGCCAAATCTTAGTCTATTTCTTCATGGTACAAAATTTTGGGTTTTTGGGAGTTCAAGCCTTGCTATGGGGGTTCACCCATTTTTATTTTATATATTGGTTGATGACTTGGGTTGGTGCTTTTGGCTGTCATATTTGTGCTTTGCACAATCGTTTTGAGCGTAAATTGCCTGCCTGGGGTAAGGCGGCTGTCAAACAATTAAGTCTGCTTGGCTATTTTGAGCACAATTGACTAGTAGACTTGGCATAAGGACATGGTTTGAATTTTTTTTTTTCAAAATGGATTTTAGTTTGCTAAATATTGTTGATCTAAATCAAACCCAAATGATTGTAATTACATGGTCAAATGGGCTGAAATTTCACCGAAATATTTTGGTTTTGACAGAAATCAAAGTGAACACCAGATCCTTGATTGAGAAAACTGAATCTTGACTGAATCATGGCTCAAGTTTCCTTTTAAAAGGATGATAACCCAATGATCTGTTTTCTTATGTCGTTTCTGCAGCCCCTCGAGTAGTATTCATCATGGGGTATAGAATTTGGTATTTGTAAGTCGTCTTACTCCTCTTCCCAGAATTAACAAGTATTTATGCCTTTAGAAAGAAGGGTTTTAATTGATGAACTGACATGCTAGTAACTTGGAAATTCTGAAACACATACTTGCAAATGGTCCAATATCTCTTCTTCTATTATTTACCACGCTTGAATATTGGCTAACAAACATCTGCTATCTTCAATCATTGCTCGGTGTTCTATTATTTACTTCTTTGGAAATGATCCAATATCTCTTCTTCCATTACTTACCACACTGAAACATTGTCTAACAAAACGTCTGATATCCTCAATCATTGCAGATGGTTTTATTATGTTATAGCTTTAGTGCGTTTAATGCATTCTACGTATTTGAAAATGAATAATTAAGTTTAACCTGTAACATTTTCTTTCCCTTTGTAGGCTCTTGAACTGAATGGTGAAGATTTGCTGGGTCGACCTGTAAGACTTGACTTGGCCTTTGAGAGGGGCTCCTATACCCCACATAGCAGGTATTTTTGTCTCTTATAACCCCACCATCTCTTTACTGGGTTGATTGTATTGTCGCAATTTTACTTGACTATGTCATATATCAGCAGAGAAGGCAACTCATACCAGAAAGGAGGTAAAGGCCAGGGAAGGACTGTATTTGTACGAGGTTTTGATACCTCTGTTGGAGAGGATCAGGTAAAATCAAGCAGCATATTTCCTCCAGCTATGTTTATTGGATGAGTTGGCTTTCCCACATTCTATGGCTAACTGCAGGTTCGGAGCACTCTGGAAGAGCATTTTGGGTCTTGCGGAGAAATTTCAAGACTGTCTATTCCGAAAGATTATGATACTGGTGCTCCCAAGGGGTATGTGCATTTTTGCCTAGCCTTATTTTTTCTTCTTTCCTTTTTATCTTCCGCCCCCTCCCTTGGAATTTATTTTCTCTATCGGGCCATTTCCATGCTTAATGCCATTTCCCCGTCCATGCAAGGCCACTCATTTCCGTTTTGGTGGTACTTGTTTATGGGGTTTTGTTTTAAGTGTTTTATTTTTATTGGGTTCCAATGTTCAATTATAAGACCCAATTTTAGGGCCATGGGGGTACACAGTTAGTATTTTAAATTGGAAGTTATTACTTGGGAAGTAATCTTGTTTGATAAAATTTATCCTATTAGTGGAATTCATTAGTCTTGAGTTGGTTTAGGACTCTTTCCAAGCTTCTGCGTATGAAAGACACTACTGTTCAGATGGGTCTTCTACTGCTTTTGTTATTATACTTATTTGGTTAGTTATTGACTCCTCCAACAATGGCCAATAATTGGAGAGGGAGAGGGAGAGGGAGAGGGAGAGGGAGAGAGGTGAGAGAGAGTAGTTTTCTGTTGCAAATTGGGGTTGGTGCATTTAATTGCTTGTATCCATAGTACATCAGGCGACACATAGATAATGAATAAAATGGAGTTAGTATCATTTTTTTATATTGAAAGATACTTTTGGTTAGTAAGTATTCCAAAAAAATAGTATGATTCTGGAACAAAACCACTCGTACCCGGCAATGCAAGATAATCTATTGAGAAGCTACTGAACTTTCTTCTTTTTCAACTGATCTTCAATAATGAAATTATGATGGTTACCGTGTTGAGTTATAGGTCTCTTTTCAAAGAATCTGCTTAGGCAGGAGTTTCTAGATCATTCGTGTCTTTTATTTCTTTTTAAGTTATTGGGTTAGTTAAGGTCTCCAACAATGCCCATCAATTTTTTTTTTGGGGGGGTGGGGGGGGGGGTGGTGTAGGACTCTTTGATTTTCTTTTACTTTTACCGCTTTACAAATACATGTAAAGCCAGGCCCCTTGACTTGCTTAATTGTTAGTTTTAGTTTTCTCTAAGTGATGTTGTATCCCATCTACTCACTTTTTCTCCCTCTTTTGGTCTTTTTTTTCCCATGCTATCTCCCCCTTTCTCCTCTCTATTCTTCATACATGTGGCATTTTTGCCAGCAGGGTTATTTCCCTTCGTATTCTCATCACCAGGGGAACTTTCACCCCGATCTGCATAAAAAACACGGTTAACAATCAATTTTTATTTATGTTACACACACACATATATATATATATATATATATATAATTTGGATGAACTTATTCTCTAATGCTCGCAAACTGTTTTGGAATTTAAATTACTACTTGGAATTGTAAAATGAAATTTGTAATTGGTGCTTTTTCCCAAACTAGGACTCTAAATCTGTATTATAACTGAGTTAAAATCAATGTTTTGATCTATGCAATTTTTATTTAATTAGTTAATGGTTTAGTTGGATCGATAGATTAGTTAATTAAGAATGAAGAAACCATTCCCTCTGTTAATCTTCCATCTGCCACTCCTTTTTCCTCACTTCTCCAACCATCCCTTGTGTGCAAGAACCAACCTGAATCTCCGTCTCTCTTCTTGTCACATCTGCAAATTCTGGCAACCATAGCTGCTGCTGTAATTCTGGCACTCCCTCCACTCTTTTTCGTTATTTTTCATTTGTAAGATATAATGCCCACCCCCATTTTTGTTTTCGTCAGTTGTGTTATGCTGGCCGTACATGCATATGGCGGTGGTGGCAGAGACATTGCTACTTGAGTTGATTTTGTCATTTTTTGGTTTTGCCTATGTGAACTTAGAAATTTAAATGAGAGGCCATATTATGCCTGAAGAGGGGCTGTACTTCATAGAGAATAGTGACGAATATATAATTATAACAGAATGTATCAATCGATAAGTGGACATTTTAAAATCAAAATCCGCATTTGAAACGATTCGGGTAAAATATCAAGGTTCAGGGCCTTGGGTGGGTGTCTAATGTTTTGGGTTGGGGTCGGTCTTGGGTTTAGGCCTATTTATTTGATCTCAAATCTGATTACTCTCCAAAAATCAGTCCATGAGTTGGGCTTGTGTTAGACCTTTGAATATTGGTAAGGTTGCTTCTTAGGTAGTCCAATATTGGCCAGTGCTCTCTTTAGGGTCAAACATCCCAAAATTTAAAAATCGAGTTTCTTTTATATAATGTCCGGTTTTTATTTTATTTTTGACTTACCCTTCATAAGAAGGCTAGGCTGTGTGGGAGGTGTATTGAGCCCCATTCTTGGGCTGTGAGTGTACAAATCTGCTATTGGGGATCTCTAGGATGCATGATGCGCTATAGATTGATTATTAATTGGGTCATTAATTACAATCAAAATGCAATGCAATCAAGCTCCTCCCTTGGATCTAAATCGATTTTGGGAATTGATTATTCCGCTTCCCAGCCCACTATCGGGGCCCATATTATTTGTCGAATTTTTATCAAATTGCCTTGTAATTTGGAGTTCGTTTGAATAATTGATCTATGATCAATTCCATATGTATGTTATAATGCATTATTGGGGTAATATAGGTTAGAATAATTTATATCACCATCTATGTAGCATATTATGTATTTGCTAGCCTATTTTAACTAGATTCTTTTAATATGGCTTGCTTAGTATTAGATTAGATAATTTGCGTCAAATCATTCATAAACTTAAAGCTTTAAATTTTTTGCTTTTTCTAATATACCTAGGCTAGCATAACTTAGGTATTTGGTTTAGGATTTCACATATCATTACTTGGATACCTATATTTAGGCTTCCAGTGATTAGATTTAGGATTAGTTTGTCGAGTACAAACAAAGCATGGTCAAACAGAAGGAGAGTGTCGTAGAGCCGGGAAGACTGGGGGCTTAACACCTTCCCAGTCTGACCCTTGTTTAGATCCCTATTGCAAACCAATCTTATCCATCAAGTCATTTATGGGCCCGAGACCCTTTCTAGGTGGCGAATCCCTTTTATTGTTTATCCACCTCTTGGCATTTGAGGATTGGGTTACTTTTTTTAGGATAGAGCATCCAACACATTCATTCTGACCTGCTTGATCCGATACCTTCCCTCCCTATGTCAGGATGGCATTGGTTAGCGAAGCTCCTTTGTACCTACAACATATGAAGAAATCAGCATCCTTAGTTGTTCAATTATTATGGGGTGAGCAAAATAAAGATTAGGTCTCCTTTCTTGGTTAGGGGGAACAAGAGCCAATGAACCAAATGGCCCTACCCTGAGCATTTTGTATTTAAATAATACTTTGACATAAGATTCTTCTGTTTCATTATATTCCTGACAAAGTTGGAGAGAATTTGCCTGCATCTTAGTTGGGTATGCCATAACCTTAGGGTGTGACTCTTTCCGTACAGAAAAATTATATCTGCTGGATTTGAACTAATTTTTATTTGAACTTCTATGTACAGGATCGCTTATATTGATTTCCCAAATGAGGATAGTTTCTCCAAGGCTTTAGAGTTCAATGGATCTGAGATTGAAGGCTATTCGTTGGTAGTGGAAGAAGCAAGGCCAAGGCCTGATAACCGTGATGGAGGTGGCAGTGGAAGAGGTGGTTTTGGCAGGAGTGGTGGTAGAGACGGTGGTGGTAGGAGTGGTGGTAGAGATGGTGGTGGTCGATTTGGAGGCTTTCGTGGAGGTGGTCGAAGTGGTGGCAGAGGAGGCCGTTCAGGAGGTGGTGGCAGGGGACGTGGCACACCCTTTAAGCCAAGCTTGGCAGCGGCCGGCACAGGTTAGAGATTCTTAACTTTTTCTTAGAACCTGTTGGGTCATGCTGTCCTTGTCTGAACTTAGCTGATGAGGGGTGTTGAACTTAGCTGATGGAATTTATATTCACTCTACTTTTGTCTATTCAGTCTAGATTCATGTTCCCATCTACTTATGGTTGTGGTCCTAAATTTGATTATGCATTTATATCACATTTTATGTTTATTAGTTATTTGTAAAACCTGCCCATGTTCTTTGTCATCTCTTATTTGTGTTTTTATTTGTCCATGAGGTTGACTAATTACTTGACTAGCTGATTTTATTCATTTCTCTACAGAGATATGGATCTCGGATGTGCAAATAGGCCCAAGGTTGTACTGATATATATGATGACTAATAACAGAGCTTTATCATGAAGCAGGTTTAGTTAAGGAAATAGAATAGGAAACCAATAGAGATCAGATATGGTTCGAGTAACAGTAACATGTTAAATAAATTTTTTTTTTTGAGACCAGAAACATAAAGGTATCAGGTTCACAATTAGATCTAAAGTATTGCGGAGAAATAAAATGGTTATGATCACTTGAATGGACTCGACCTCTTGGAATATTGATCACTTGCTACGAAATATCTAAATTATCTTTTAGTTTAGACTTTAGGAATTCTATGAATTGGAAAATTTCTGTAATTAAAATTGTTTTGGTGTTTTACATAAACTTTTACTATGCTATTAATTGGCGTGATCATTCACTTTGAGCCGTCTTATCCATAGTCTGGTTGGAAAAATTAACGTGTTGAGAAAGAGGAATATTATTTGTAAAATATCCATTTTAATGTCTGTTGTGTAAACAGAGTTAAGTGCAGTTGTTCTGCCAAAATGAAAATCCGAAATTAACATTTGAGTGTGGTGTTAATCCATGCATGTTGTGTGATCCTTTCATGTACTCCTATGATGCCCAGATGGCAACTGGGCTTGTGCACTACTCGCACACTTAGTCCTCCATGTGTTCTTTTTGAATGCTGGGAGAACTGATTTAACATCTGAGACTGTTTGAACAATGGGTATTGTTCAAATCAGAGGTAACAAATAGAAAAGTGGAGTGAAGGTTCCTACAATGGACTTCGTTGGAGCACTTTTTTTGAATCTTCTTAGGATCTACATTGTTCCTTTTCTTTTTGTTGTTGTAACTTGGGCTATGTTTGGTTGCAAAGGGCAAATTTGATAACCAAATAGGAAATTTTTTATATGTAGACATAGTAGTATATCTTACCCAAAAAAATGTTGTACCTGGTCAGGGTCAGCCCAAGCCCAGTGTTGCCCAACTTCGGGTGCGAAAATCCCAGCCCTATCTGAGATCAGGGTTGGCTGAGGCTGGTCGGGCTTGTTGATACCCCTAGTGATGGCAGGGCCAGCTTTGTTCTGGGAAGTGAGGCCCAGTGTGGACAAAGATTCTGCTGCCAATCGAAACCTGTGGAGGTTCCATTTGGTAAAGCTCTTTAAGGAATCCTGGTTTCAGGATTTAATCTTGGGAAGATGGGAAGGTTATGGGGCAGAGGTACGTTTTGGGCAGATTGTGTGTTGCATGCTGTTATCACTTCCCTCTTTCTCGAATCTGTTACTTCCTAGCAGTCTCGATCACTCTCTCTCTCTCTCTCTCTCTCTCTCTTTTCTCACGTTCCTATCAGCCCCATGAGTTTTCAGTCGAACTTCTGAGGTCCTCCTTGCCCTTTCAAATTTTTGGAAAAAGCTTCCTTACCAGGGGGCGATTCAAATCCTAGAGACTTAAACCTAAAACTTTTTCTTTGCTGTAAGATCTGAAACCTGCAACCATGGTTGCTTCAAGACTTGCGTGATTTTGCTTCTAAGATTTTTTTTTTCTTCATTCTCAGATTGTTGATTCATGTGTTGATTGGTGGATTTACAAAGATAGTAGATTAGCTATCTAATTCAAATTTTCAGATAGATTGATCATATGAGATTGTGCTCCCCATTGAACTGAAACCTGGTCATCCGCACTTGTTTACATCCTAAGGTTGAAGACAACCTTTTTTTTCTGTAATTGCATCTTACAACCCCATTATTAGTATTTGCATATGACCCCCCATTTTAGTAGTCTGATTAATTGATTCCATTTTATTTTGAAACAATTTGATTCCAGAAAATGCCTCCCTTTTTTTGTTTAACATTGAATTCTGTAGTGTTTGAGGCTTCCATTTATTAACATTTTTACACTATTTTTTTAACTTGAGTTATTTGTTAGTCTTGTGAACTATGGTGATTCCAAATCAAAGTTATTAAACTTTGGATCACTTCAATGGATATGACCGATTGGCACCAAAAACTCCCTTGAATCGCTGATTTCTTAGATCTAAGGGCTGAATTTAGGTTATTGAGACCGGGGTTGGACTGGATTTGATCTGATCCCATGTCTTGAAACAGTGCATGAGCTTCCAATGTTTACCACTCATTGTTAGAAGAAATGGATTTGAGACTATCCATACTGAATTTTTAGGGCTCAACACGGTTTTAGGAATCCATATTGGGAATTGGCCGATTTATATCAGTATTGTCATTGGGGTTAGGGTTTCAACTATTGAAAAATTTTACCTCTTGTAAACTGACACTGGAAAGTTTGTCCTAATCGAAATTTCTTTGTAAAATTTTACATAAAAAATCAAACAGAGCTTGAATGGAACACGAGGGAAAAATATTTAGTATAATAAATATATAATACAAAAATGATGTTTGTAATTTTTTTTGTTCACAAACATTATGATATTACATAAAAATGGAGTTAACCAGATTTCATAAGAAATGATGTCTATCAGTTCATGGTGTTTTGTTCGGTGAATCATCTAAATACTAGTGTGTTAAAATCTATTTATCAATTGATTTTCCTTTGTCTGATTCTTGTTGCCTATCATCCTAATACAGTTTTCATTCTGTGATGCTAATGCAGGGAAGAAAACAACATTTGATGATTAGAGAATGCTGCGGATATTGAACTGTCTTCCCTACTTTTGATTCCGTCTGGCACTTTTCCAGCTCTTGGTAGATTTAGATGTGTTGTCTTTTGATTTGTCTATTATATGTGATCGGAGACCTGTATTTGATTTGCATATATTATTTGAATGAGATATAGATGCTAATGCAGGGAAGAGAACATCAATTTGATGAGTAGAGAAATAAGGGGGATTTTGAACTGTATTGCCTCCTTTTTGTCATACCTTTTTGGCATTTTCACCCATCCTTTTGGCTTTAGATTTAGACGTGTAGTACCTTTTTTTTCTTGTTGAACATGATTTATTGAATGAGATATGATTATTTGTGTCAATACCGTCAGCTCTCTCACCTGTCAATTCTTGGACTTCACATTGTACTAGATACTTCATGTTGTGAGATATTGGGATAGGTCAGGGAGTGTTAATGGTCAGTCTGTTTTTGGGGTTCATTTTGACTGTTGTACCAAAACCAGCGCCGTGACCTGCAAATTCAATTCGATGAGACTTATGGTGTTTGTTAAGATTGCCCCTTGTTATCTCAGAATCCAAGACTTCTTGGGGAGAGAACAATCCATAATAGAGCCAAGCATAAGAGAAGAGGAGCCGAAAGGAATAAGTGGAAAGTAGAATTGTCAAACCAGCCAATCTAGGCTACGTAGAGGGATTATATTGCTTCCCAGATCTTATTGGTGCAGTTTCTATAGGAGAGAATTCAGGTCTGCTGAAGCCCCTTTATCATATGAACGCCAATAGAAGAGATGGGGTTATGCTCATTCAGTCCCACCGACTACCCAGTATCAGTGAAATTCTTCATTATGATCAGATTGGTATGCCTATGATCAGGTTGGTATTCCACCAACTTAGGTTCAAATTTTGAACTCTTTAACTGTTGGCGCATCATCTCTATCCCCATCTTGGGTTTTAGCACCATCCATTAACCAAGGGAGTCCTAGGAAACGAACCTTGTTCTCCTATTCCTATTCTTCAACTTTTTGCCAAGGAGGAACCCCTTAAACCTATCAGGTTGTACGGTTCAGGCCCAAGGGTAATTCTTGGTTAAATGCGGAGGCACGCAACCTGTGTAACAAATCATTCATGGGAAGACTTGAGATGGATGTCTGTTGGCTTTCAGCCTCTGGACCGGTGGAGTTACACCTGGGGTGTTATTCTTCTTCAAAAACAGCATCAACAACACAGGACCTCACCTTCATGTGGGATCCATTCTTACAGCAATAATACACTCGACCCTCCTCTAAACAAACAGAGCCTTATAGATCCTCACATGTATACATAAAATCTGTGGTGGTAATTAGAATTTTTTAATCTTAATTTCAAGTACTTTATTACATATTTGGATGCTACACAAGGGCAGATTTAAGTAATAATGGAAACTTTCCGCAGAGAATGATATGGTTCTGACTTCTGACATGCGCTGGGGCTTACAATCCAAAAGCAAAGTCCTAAGCAAGCAGTGCATTTGTGGCTGCAAGCCGCACGGACCTCTTCAGCATTAGAATGTGAAAGTAGAAGCATTGCAAGTTGGGATCCACCAAGTCATCCTGTCCAAGCTTTCTAACTGGTTCATAACTGCATGGCTTGAAATATCTGCAGTTTTTTTTTTTTTTTTTTTTGGTGGGGGGACTATTTGCATTGCAAATGAAAAAAAATTAGCATTTATAAATCAGCAAAAAACATATTTTGATTGATGAATTGTGATGAGACATCGGGGTTTGGAATTATTCATCTTGGAAAAAGAATAAATACTTCCCCTATTCGTTGAGTTATTAAAATGCCATTCTCAAGCCCCATAAACTACCATGATCAATCCTCCCGTATAATTTTTATGAAATATTTTCTATCATTTAGATTATTTATTTTTTTTTTTTTTTTAAAGTTTGGTTCAACTTACTGAATTAATAAGAAGCATAAAGGAATAAGTTACACTTCCTAAAAAGAAGACCCAAGAATTTTACTCGAAGAATAGGTTGTTACGGTCTTGGAAGAACTCAACCCCATAAACCAACTTATAAAGTGAGGGGACCCAAGACCATATCAACCCACATCAATTCCCATAAGAAATGGTCTTGGAAGAACTCAACCCCATAAACGAACTTATAAAGTGAGGGGACCCAAGACCATATCAGCCCACATCAATTCCCATAAGAAATCGATGTGGAATCAACCCCCATAAACTGATATGGGATCGTAACATATCACCACGCTCTCAAACCCGACGTCCATGCCGGATCATGTAACCCCCACATCAATTCCCAAAGGAAACCGATGTGGGATCAACCCCATAAACTAATATGGGATCGTAACATACCACCACGCTTCCAAACCCAGCCCCCATAAGTTGATATGGGATCGTAACATATCACCACGTTCTCAAACCCGACGTCCACGGCGGCCCACTCCGCATCAGGTAGCCCTTTCGCCCTTTCTAGGCTGCTCTCACTTTACTCCAGGGTTTCTGCCCGATGGCAGATAGACCTTTCCTAGGAGCTCTCACTCTGGCACCAGGTTGCCCCTTCCGGGCATGAGTTGGGCTGAGAATCGGTGCTTTGATACCACTCTTACGGTTCTAAAAGAACTCAACCATAAATTGGCTTATAAGGTGAAGGGACCTAAGACCATATAAGCTCACATCAATTTCCATAGGAAACCAATGTGGGATCAATCCTCATAATTTGATATGGGACTTCCAAACCCAACGTCCACGGTGGCCTACTCTGGATCAGGTAGCCCTTTCTAGGCGGCTCTCACTCTGCTCCAGAGATTTCTTCCTGGCGACAGGTAGCCCTTTCCTAGGGGCTCTCACTCTGGCTCCAGGTCACCCCTTTCGGGCATGGATTGGGCAAAAGATCAGCTGCTTTAATACCATTATTACGGTCCTGAAAGAACTCAACTCCATAAACTGGCTTATAAGGTGAAGAGACCCAAGACCATATCAACCCACATCAATTCTCATAGGAAACCGATGTAGGATCAGCCCCCATAAGCTGATATGGGATCGTAACATAGGTCATGCTTTTTAGACTATTGAGGCTTATCTTAAACTTTGAAGTAACTTGGAATGAACACCAAAAGTACAGATAAAAGAGGACATTTACATTGTTTTGGAACAAAAATTTCATCACATTTAAGCGAGAGAAAAGGGAAGGTTCATTCATATTTTAATGTGGAGACTTAATCACCACCAGCATGAACAAACCATTTGATATGATGGTTACTAAATAATTATATATATGACAGTATATGAACCTCATGGAACTGTAAAAATGCTCTTGTTTCTCTCACTAAATTTGAGTTTGCATCCTCTTCCGGTGTGATCAATGGTAGCTTATAACTGAAATCTTAGCTTGAGGTCCTCCTTGAATATAAACAAAGATGCATTGTGAGCCATGGTTCAATACTTTGATCCAGTGAGGAAGTAAATATATATTCTTCTCTGCAGTTGTGGAAAGGCCCCATATTGGCCCTGACAGGTTTTTAAACGCCAGTTTAAGGTACGTGATTGACTTCATGGATGTGTTTTTGATGATAACCTTATGGCGGTAGTAGGTCATTTGTCCGATCCTCCAGGTAGCCGTGATTGAGTGAAGGAATTCAACCGGTAGCTCTGCCAGAAGTCATGACAGCCAATTCAAAACTAATGGTGTCAATAAAGAATCTTTAGAATTATCCTAACATTTCCAAACAACTTAGATCTGTTCCAAATACCTCTCAGAATCATAGCGAAATAATTCTACTACTTACTTGATGCTCCATAGTGGGGTACTGGTGATGCCTTATGGTAGTGGGGTACTGGTAATGCTTTATGGTAGGGCGCTGGTGATGGCTTGGAATAAGAACCTGCAAATTTAAGGAGAGGAGGCCTTAGATAATATGCCATTATCTGGACAGAGGACTAAGAATCTTAATTAACAAGTAGCACTGTCATGAGAGTCGAAGTGTAAATGCGTTCTTGTTATTAACAACTTGGACAAATGAAGTGAAACACAATAAAATATCAAAACTGTGTTCACCAACCTGAAGTTCCTGAAAGACTCTGCAACTTGGAGAAAAGGCCTATAAGAGGAGCAGCACCAGAAATAGTAGGCTCAGATTGTTCATAATTGGACCTTTCATCAGAGTAGCCATCATACATGTCAGGACCTCCCACAAGTGCTCCAACCAACACATTGGGGTTTCCCTCGGGTCGATTATACCATTCCTCAAACCCATCGACACAGCCAACGGTAGATTGGAGAGCATATATAGAAGGGATTGAAGCACCTCTATGGTGAACATGAACTGGATAATTCTCTCCAAACCCAACCAAGTAACTCAAATACTTTGGATTTTTGCCAAGAATGTAATCAGCCTGAGGAAGTAGGAGCAAATACAATATGATCATTAGTATTAAAACAGAGATGAAGAAGCAGAATCATGTTTCTGAACTAACAGGAAGAATAAATTTTTTTCTGATAGTGGGTTAATCAATTAGTGGGAAAATTTCTATAGCTTGGCTTTCACCTGCTTGATGATTCATTTAATTCCCAGCCCATTGGCACCATATAATTTGAAATTTCTAGGCAGAAATTATATATGGAATTCTAAAAAAAGCTCAATCAAGGAGGAACTTGATATCCTAACTCAAAACAAATACAAAAATTACTAGGCTCTGAACTCTGAATCTTCAAATCACATCTTTGGCTATAGATTCAGAGAGTATATTTATTGTGAGTTCCCAGATGCTCTAAATCTTTCTAAGATACCTGTGATTGAGAAAACTTCAGGAGAGCTTCAGGTTGGACTTGACCGCCTGGACAACTTAGCACAGCATTTGTCACAGAAAGATAATCAGAGTAGACTGCGAGAAGGAATGCAGCAGAGGAGGCATACTGCATGTTATTCCACTGGTGCAAATGTACCAAGCCCCCTAGCAATAAAGCCAAGAAAAAAAAATCAGATATCCAAATCAAGATTAAGAGACTTGCATCCTTTTCTTTCACCATTCAAAGGGATTAAGTAATCTAAAAGGGTTCATTGTTAATAGAAACTAGCAAGTACCTGGAGTCAAAGGCACATTATAACCATTGTTCTTTTGCAGATTGGCACATGCAAAATAATCTGCTTTTGCCTTATACTGCTTTAGAGTGGAAGTGTAATAGTTACCAGCCCCTTCCAACAACACCTGCATTAGAACTTTGAATCTTAGATCAATTATTTCCAGAAGTAATTCAGAATTAGTAAGCCTTTATCAATGCGTTTAAATCGGGTACAGTAATCCTTGAAATATATACCTTAGAAAGAAGAATCTGTACACCAGCATATTTGTTGTCCCAAGAGAATTCTGTCATAGCCATTCCAGTGCCACCCAAGGAACCAGCATTATCAGAGACATACTTGAGATAGTATTGGTCGCCCGTCGCTCTAAAGAGCCAGGAAGCTGCCCATAACAATTCATCCTTCACCAGATAATCACTTAATGAGAAACAGAAAGTTGAGTAAAGTGGAAGAGAATTTCTAAACAAATAAGGTGAGGAATCATGGATTTGAAAATTGTAACAGGAACCCAATTACCAAAGGAACCCTTTTAATGATCTGGTTCAAGCAGTTTTTGCACTGACACAACCCTCATCAAACAAGTGCTCCAAAACTTCAAATCAAGTAGTTATAAATTTCATTTTGGTGGCCACTACAATGCAATCAAGGATTGAAGCGGAAAAAGCGAAAATTTTGACCTAACTTATAAGTCCCATCTTAAACCCTATATAAGGATTTTCATTGAAGCTGGCCAAGAGGAAATCCAAAGATGGTTAGGATTGCCAAAAAAAATGAAATATTTGTATCCCATTAGCTAAATCTGAGTTGGTTTCCATATTTGCTGAAATCTAAATTTTGCCAGAAAAAAAACTGAAAATTTTGGAGAAACCCTAAATGGTTTTGGCCTCTTGGTTGGAGCAATTCTGACAAAAAGAATGATGTTTATGTGGAACAGAACCGTCAATCTGTGCTCTGTAGGAGGAAGAACAATCACACAAACAAGCAATCTAAACACCAATGGTAAAAGAGAATGCAGAGAGGAAGAGAATAGTTTCTTACCGAATAACCAGATGCAGAGGGATAGAAATCTCGAGCACTTGAGATTGAATCATCGTATCGACCTCGAAAATTATCAGCAAATGAGAAAAGCTGCAATTTGTTTCAGTCAAGATCATCAGATAGAGAGCTCTACAACATGTTTCTGCTACTCTTTATGTTATAAGACTACAGACTAATGAGAGAGCACTGGAAGAATGTCATGTCACAATTGGATTGAAATTTTATAATTCATATTTGATTAAAAGTAAGCCAGAATTGAAAATGAGATTGGGCTCCATCCTATTTCATAATTTATATTGAGATTGAAATAGGTCAGAATCTTAGAAAATAGATTGGGATTTGAGAAGAGAAGCCAAGATTTCCATAGATGTATGATTTTTTTTTAGTTGCAAAACCAGCAATTAATTGAAGGAGTCACCCGAATTGAGTTAAAAAAAAAATAAGAAACATGGTCAAGAATCATGAATGAACTCCGTGTTTTTGCCTTGAGTCGTGTTAAGAAGTACAAAAGAAAAAAATCATGATTCACCCTAATTAGGCTTGACTTGTTTAAATCACCCGATTTTGAAAATGATGAGTCTAAGCCTAAAATTCTGATTTTTTAAGAATTACCAGAATAAAAAAAAAAAATCAAATATTGAAGATCTAAGTGCATTTGTGATTGATTCAACAGAGTAGTTTAAGAATCAAGCATGATTGGAACCATGGTCACAATGTGCTCATAAACTGATCCCAATCTAAATAACGAGTCGAGGTCCATGGATGAGGGAGAAGAGATTTGTAATTAGCCAACCCAAGCCAAAAAAACGAGTGCGGGTCTAGATAAAGGTCTGAATCGATTGGTTCGGTCCTGTTTCCATCATGTTGAATCAGTTTAGGTTTATTATTAGGCCATTTCTGAACCAAATCGTTAAAGGAAATTTTGATTTTGATCCAATTTGATCTGGTTTCTTATTGGTTTTCTATTACTGGTACGTAATCTGACTATTTTTTTTTTTTGGGGGGGGGGGGGGGGGGGGGGGGGGGAGGGTTTGGGTTTCTTATCTGGATTCTATCAGTCCAATCTTGGTTTTTATTGGGTTCAGTTGGTCCGGTTTGATTTGGTTCTATAAAACCCAACCCAAAACCAAATCCATTAGGGTTCAACTTGGTCTAGGATGAACCCGTTGGTTTTGGTTGAACCGACCAATTTGGGCAGAATTTTGACAAACTTAGGTCTCTAAAAAGGATTTGGTTAAGAACTCTAGGTGGATAATTAGAGATTGATTGGTTAAACCTAGGACCAGAAAAACCTTGAGAACAAATCTACTATTCGTATGATCACCTGGCCGAACAAGTCAATGACCAACACCTGTCCTTTTTGTTCTTAGATATACCCCTTTTATCCTTGTAATGACAGAAAATGGGACTGGTATTGATCGTTGACTTGTATGATCACCTGATCGTACGAGCAGTGGATTCTATCTCAAAACTTGGTCAAACGGGTTAGAGAGAGAGAGAGAGAGAGAGAGAGAGTTGCAAGACTTGCATGCCATGTAGTCTGTGGAGGTAGGTAAATAGTAGTTGTTAATTAGTGCTTTATATCTTTCTCTCACCTGTTTTGCATGCGATAGCAAGAGGCTTGAATACGTAGAGTTGTAAAGCTTGAAAGCCAAAGAAGCTGCGGCCAGCGCCGCCGCAGTCTCGCCGGCAATATCAGAACCAGGATGTTGAGCATCAACCTTGTAAGCAGTTCTCGATGTCGTCATATCTTCTGGTCTCTCCCAACAATAGTGATCAGAATAACCATCTCCAACCTAACATATATTAAACCCATTAATTAACGCGTCAACTCGGTCATCTTCCAAGTCTAGCCGAAGAGGATTGAATCTAAATATCTAATTACCTGTGCCCATAGAACATTAGGTTGAGTATGAGCCTTGATGAAGTAATCAGTTCCCCATTTAATGACATCCAAGGTGTTCCCCAATTGATTCGCCGCCGCGATTTCGTGCCTGAAATCTATAGCTCCCCATGCAAGCAGAGTTACAGTGAATGCCATTGGAAATCCAAACTTCACATGATCACCTGCATCATAATACCCTCCCACCAAGTCCACCTGCAAATAATAACCCTCCAATATCATTCTAGAGAGAGAGAGAGAGAGAGAGAGAGAGAGAGAGAGAGGGAGAGAATTAGTATATACCTCCTGCTGAAACCCATCTCTGAGTCCAGAATCGCCTCTCCAGTTAACTTGGTGATTAGCTGGAAGTTTACCGGACTTTTGTGCCTCGAAGAACTTCAAACTCTTAATAAGGGCATCCCCATAATCGAAGCCTGCGGCAATTTTGATCGCCGGCGAGCCCAATAGGCCGACGAAAACGGCGACGTAGATGATGTTTGTAAGAGTCTTCATGACTCGTTTTCAACTCAGAATGTGTAGCAGAGGAAATTGTCCAAGTGGGGTTTGGTATATAAGAGAGAACAAAGAAGACATGAAATTTCCAATCAGTGGGAAGCAAAGAGTGGTAGCTTCCACGTTCCGTTCTAGAGATGAGAGAGTAGAGGTGCCCACGTCTTCACAATATAGAAACTTGGTCAACCTATTGATACATCATGGCCGTTGGATCAGTAGACCAAACTCTATGCGTGGGACCTACAAGTATAAAAGATGATTTAAGGGACCTACATGGCCTTTATTTTTTGGTGTGAGCAAATCCTACATAACCAGCAAATGATTAGATAGGGCCCACAATCTAATTGTTAATTAATTGAAATTGGACATTATCTCATCATCTCCCCTTCACTACTAGCGACCGTGCTTCCAAAAATGCCCCTGTGTGTTCTGAATAGTAGTGGGTGGGTACGTGCAGCATAGCCGCCTTGCTTCCCACGAGAAAACAATAGGAAATATGAAAATGAAGAATATATAAAATAGTCAGGGGTAAAGAAAGGAACTTCCAATTTATTTGGATAGCGGTTTTCAAAAATATAGAGGGGAAGTGTTTTTTGTGAACGGATCAAGTTCACATACGAAAATGTTATCGTACTTTATGATCCGTGGATATAGAATCTATTAAATGAAGAGAGAGAAAATTAATTCTATATCCACGGATCAGAATCGTTCTTGTATATTTTCGTACGTGAACCTGACCAGCTCTCGTGTTTTTTAGACTTGCATAAGTCCCAATGAGAGTGCATAAGGAGGCATTCACGAAGATTTCATTGGGTGTCTATTTCAACCCCATATGTTTGGGTGCATATGTCACACTCTTTTCACAAAAACTTTTTTTTCTAAATATATAAAACGAACAAAGTTTTATGGGCATGCCCAGACATAAAGGCACACACCACCAGGAGGAGGTCCAGCCTAGAACGCATGCCCCTATGTCTGGGTGTGAGTCGTGAGACCTCTACATCTCACCCAGAGAGCACTTGCTAGATAAAAAAAAATTGAAGAATTCGTAATGGTATATTATGAAACCATTTAAGTGTGGTGTACACTGCTGTTAAGACAACTATTAAGACATGGTGAATAATGGACTCCTCAAAGCTATGCAAGAAAAAATATGGAAGTCCTGCAAGGTGGTTAGTTAGGACGAATTGACTAACACTAGTTTTGCTAACGGTGTCAGCTTCGATTTGAAGAGTCAACGCTTATAGAAGGAGGTTGTGTGATCAAACTTTATTATATGCCAGATTGTGGGTGGATGTGTGTAGAAATATGTGGTCATTGGCTAGTGGTGCTCAATAGGATAGAGTAGCTAAAAAAAAAAGTAAAAGTGTTTCTTGACCAGGATTAAATATTGGCAAAACAAGTCCAAGTCAAGGTAAAAAATGATCTAAAATTCTAAAATATGAGTTCTAACATGAATTATATCTTTACAAACAATAAAAAGGGAGGAGTTTAGGTATGCTGCCAATTTTCCTAGAACTAGCGGCTCAACCAATAAGAGGGGCATAGGAGATTTAAGAAAAAAAAAATCATATCAAATAAATGGACTTGCTGGAAATCTCACAAGGCACTCATACCTGATTTTGGATCAAGCAAAGGAACCGAATAACCAGTTTATAATGGGTTTATTCTGTTTATTGGTTTAATTTTTTGTATCATTTTTAATCGTATTCCATTAATCAAGAATTGATGGTCTACTGGTTCAAAACTGAATCAGACCATCTATTATCCAAAACTAAAATTAACTAATTATTATTCGTTTTTTCAGTTCCAATTGAAATGGTTAGATTAAGTTTCAAAAGATGGTTTCCATTCAAAATTATTACCCATAAGAGACTGAGAAATGGAAATGCTTAGTTGGCTTCAAAATTTTGTAGGCACATATCCAATATCACTTTTTTCAACTAACTAGTTATCATATAAAAATTAATTAATGTAATAAGTTTCAGCCAATCACAAGTTTCACAACTTGTCATGTGGACCAATAGAACTCTGGACATAATGTAATAGGGCATGCAATAAAGCCAAAAAAGAGTATTCATTAATCCTAAGCAGTAAGCAAAATTAAACTAGGATAGGTGCAAATTTCATTTAAAAATCGTTAGATTTTGAGTGAGATATAGCCTATATGGCATCAATACCCAAAAAAAATCTAAACATCTTCTACAACAAGTTTTTCTATGGATGATTATCCTTTGCAATAAGTGCGACGGTGCAGTGAGCATTGGATGGCCGAGACCATCTGGGCATGCGCCTCAAAGTCGTCTCGACCATCCGATGCTCACTGCACTGCCGCACTCACCGCAGAGTATAACTTTACATTTTTCCATAGCTTCTTGCAATTGATTCTCAAATTTTTTTTATTGCTTTTATTGATGCGGGTTTTGTTCAATCCAAGACTATTTACTCTTTATTCACTTCTATATGAAAAATCCTCTTTTACTACAATTCTAGTCTATGTGGATGATACCAGCATCACCGGCAATGACTCTACCTCTATCAACATATTCAAGAGTTTTTTGCACTTCAGATTTCATATAAAAGATTTGGATCACGTATAATATTTTTTTGGGATTGATATTGCTAATTCATGCCAAGGAATTTATCTCTCAACGGAAATATGCCTTGGACATTTTGACTAATATAGGTATACTCGGAGGGCATCCATGTGACTTTTCCAAGAAACAAAGTTTAAAACTTCAACCAATTGACGGTCCACTCATCTTTTATCCATCTATTTATCGCCGTCTCATAGGTCAACTCTTAAATCTTACAAACAAACATCCTAACATTATTTGTGTCTCAATCATCTCAGCTAATTTATGAATAAGCCAGGGAACCTCATTAAGCAAGAAACTACAACCGTATCTCACTTGAATTTGTTATGACCTACGACCGTTTTTTATTTGGTAGAGCAATCCACTCATTATTTGAATTTAGAATATTTATTAAAATCAGTTTTTATTTAATTAAAAAATCCACACCAAGCTCTTTTATATATCTGCTAAATACTAATGAAAATGTAAGCCTGGTAGAAGTATCCACCGAACATGTGAGATCTTTAGTTTCAATGCACCCTTAGCAACATGAGCTTCCATGTTGAAATTCCTAGGTACAAAAAGAAAGGAAATAAAACTGAATAAAGAAACAGTTGAAAGCATGTCCTCAACCACAAATTGTGAGGGAAAATAACTCTCTCAGTCTGGCGAGGGAGTCCTCATACTGTGCAGGATGCAAAAAAATTGCGTTGCCCTCTATTGACTTGTGTTGAATATGCCTCCATATGTCCTCTCATTGGCTCGTTAATCTTGTGTTTTTTATGCCAGATCAATAGGGTTCTCTCGCCTTAAAAAACTATTATAATTAAAAAAAAAGAAATCTTTGTTTTACAGGTAGGATTCCAAATACCCGTTATTTGGGCTTTACACCATAAGCTGAGACCCATGTCATATTAGGCTTACACAATTTCCCATTTATTCATTTGGAGTTGGGCCTCATTCTTAATTGGACCTGCCCATGTTTGCAAAAAATAGACTGAAAATTGAGGGGACTGGAATGGGATAAAATGATCGAAATTTTTCTTATTTATTTATTGATAGAGGGATAGGTATGCTGTCGGGGTATGGTAAGCTAGCGGACAGCACCAATGAGAAATTGGGAGCACATGATGGGGTGTCATTCAGGAAGGATATGCGGATCATTTGAAAAAATGAAAGAGAGAGAAAGACACAATGGGTGCTAGCATACCCAACCTTTTCCCTTATTTTTATATTTTATATGAGATGAAATTTAAGTCAAAATACTTCAAATATTCTGAAAGTTTAGAATCTATATTAAAATTTTATTGTATTATATTTTTATATTTTATTGGTAATTATTTAGTCATGTAAAGGTTAAATATATTAGAATGGAGAATTATGCAATAAATAGCCATTCAAAGGTCAAATAACTTTAAATCATTGGAAGACGAAGTACAAATTTTTCCAGAAAATGGAAAAAGAAGTATTAGGATCTAGTAAAAAATTATTTAAATTTGATATTATGATAAAATTTCAAATAGCTAATATTCTCAAGATCCAAATTTTTGAATCAATATCATTTTCTAAAACCTTGTAACTGCAAAGAGATCCAAAAGTAAATTTAAAACAAGGAAAATAGTTTTCTCGCACTACATAGAGCAATCCGACATAAGATGTTGTGGGGAATGATCTAGATTGGTCATGTGTGAAATTTCAGAATTCAATTCAATCATCTACCTTGTCACATGCAGCAACCCTACTAGGGTTCTATATTTTGAAGGCTTTGTTTGGCAATGGGACAAGTTCATTTCGTTTGAAATTTGACATGTTGGCAATGGACCTTTGCATGGTTCTTAGTATATATTGGTATTGGATCAACTGTATCGTATTGGTATTCACTTAGGTATCAGTATTGAAACAATGGTAAAATTGAAATGCTTATATATATATATATATATATATATGTGTGTGTGTGTGTGTGTGTGTTATGGAAAGTAAAGGCAAAATTGATTGATCCGGAATAACACAATTTGATCCAACATCGGCATATCAATACGTATAACTAAATCCTCGGACCCTAGTGTAAAAAACTTCATAGTTTCAAGGAGAATCTCTTTTACATTGTGCCATTTAAGAAGGCTTCCTTGAAGGATTCCACCATTTTTTTTTTTTTTTAGTTAAGCTCAAGGAGAGTTGAACTCATGACCTCTTATGAGGTATGAGGTATGAGTTATGAGGTCATGAGTTATTAAGAACTGAACTATACTCTTGAGGTTAAACCATCATTTTTCAACCACAAGAATGACCAATTTTGATGATTCAAAGTATAGATGGCTGATCTTAAAATTATGATCCAAAAGTAGAAGTTGGAGAACAATATCCATTTTGAAATATAAGATATTATTTTTCCAAAATAGTGATAGATCTTCATCATTAGTATTGTTGGAATCCATGGATAGTGATGATTTGACCACATCGTATTATTAGATTCTTTTCTTCAATCAATGATATCCAAATGCATTTTGTGATCATATTCTCAAGAAAATGGAAAAAGAAGTATTAGGATCTAGTAAAAAATTATTTAAATTTGATATTATGATAAAATTTCAAATAGCTAATATTCTCAAGATCCCAATTTTTGAATCAATATCATTTTTAAAAATTTAATATGTTTAAAAAAAGGCATTTGCTGATTCGGGGATCATGTATTTTAGTGATAAAATGGGGAGAGAAAACCAAAAGAGAAGCTATTGTGGATCATTCATCAAATATGAGACGATTTTTTTTTTTTTTTTTTGAATGGAAGAGAAATATCTATTTAGTGGTTGATTTTAGGATTTTAGTTTCGTGCTATGTTCATGGTCTACATGTTGTAACTATTGAGACTTGTTCTGATTAAGAAAGAAAAAAAAACTCCAAGTCAGCAACACATATAAATCACACTCGTTCCGAGATTGGTTTGAGTCAAAGCTTTTCGAATGAACATAGGTTGTAGATAACTTGTAGGATCGGTTACACATAGAGTTCTTTTTTTTTTTTTTTTAAAAGACACATATAGTTGCAAAGTTTAGGCCAATTACGAAGTCATTTGACCTTTTGTCCAATTAACACACATAGGGGCATTTAAGTAATTTCCCTATCACTCTCCCGAGTTACATTGGTTTGATGCGAAAATGTTAGCTAAGGGTTTCATGGGCACCGGAGGCTCAACACAATACCCCATACATATCCTATGGCATCCCTATGTTAAGGTAACAAAATAAGGTGTCTACAAGTGACAAAAGCCACCGAGTCAAATCGGCTGAGCCACGAGTCAAATTTTATCCATTCAAAGTGAGTTAATTGAGTAATTGATACAACCTGAGTGGATTGGGAAATCCTTGAGTCAACTCATCAAGTTCTTGAACTATGCTATGGTGGTTTCGTATGTACCAATTACGTGTGGCGATTGTAGAAAAAGTCAGGTTGGAACTTTTGTTGTTAACTGACAAGTGAATAACTTAGATGAGTAGCCAGGCTAGCAATAGTCGTTCCCCCTTGCCTCGGTCATATTAGGAATCATTATCACAGGAAAAAAAATAAATCTTTCCAAGGGATGGAGATGAGTTTGAGGAGAAAAACAAACTCTTCCTTTTGGTGTTTCGATTCTATCTCTTGTCAAGGGACTTTTCGAACTTACGAACCGTGCAAGTGAATTCAGTATTTGTTCTAAGTTGAACTTCGACTAATGAAATAAATAGGTTTAAACATTATTTCCGAAATCCTGAATCATTTCAAAATAACAATAACATACCTTTTGTGATTTCTTTCTATTCAAAATCATAGGAACCAATGATTCATATTTTATATATATTTTTTTATCGAAAAACTTTTATCAATTCTAACAAATTTTTCTTTTAAATTTATTAAAACTTGTTCAGATTAGATCTTTTCGTATTCTATATCGAAGATATGCATAAAAAGTTGAGGGCCACACTTCATGTTCACTAACATGGCAAGTTGTGATAGATTTTCAATTTGTATTATAATACATGAACAATTAATGTTACATGCAACCATGATTTTTTTTTTTTTTATAAAGTGGAAAAATAGAAAAATGAAGAAAGCGGCATCTAGAATGCATGATTTTCTTTTTATTAGGACTTGGGACGGGGTCATACCAATCCTTAGATACTCCACTCGGCAAATCCATCCAATATTGACTTCTAAGTTTTCCCTCTTTACCTTTTCTCCCTTTCTCCAGCTTTGGGTCTGCTTTCCCAATTCCAATTTCTTTACATCCAAATGCAGCATTACCAAACGGAAATTTCTTCTTTTTTTTTTTCAATTTATCTAACAATGGTCAATGAGACTTTGACTACAACTAGAGAGTGAAAAGGGGGAAGGGGGAGAAGGTGGAATTGGCAGAGCTGAACCTATGACCTTTTGGGACACTTGCTCAAATGGTAATATCATTTCTTTAGGCTCCATTTGTTTTTGAAAATTTTCTTTGTAAAATCTTTTTTTTTTTTCTGTTTGTTTCCTAGGTTGGAAAATTTTCATCTGGTAAAATTTTGCAATAAGGATACCTTTTTCTGATAAATTGGATGGAAATTTTACCTTAAAATTTGTCGGTAAAACAACTTGGAAAAGCTATCGGGTTTGAGACTCATTCTTCATCTGCTCCTTCCCTCTTCCCTGCCGATCACCGGTGGACTCCTTCTCTCCTTCTCATCTCAGAGCATATCTGCTCTCTTCTCCTTTATCATCTCAGAGCCGATCTCCTTTTCATCGTAGGGAAGGAGGAGCTACACCCATTTCTAGTTGTGGTTGTGGTTGCTGCTGCTTTGGTTTACACTATAAGGGAGAAATCTCTTTACTCGAAGGTAGGAACTGCACCCATTTTTGGCACTCTTGGAAGCATTAACCCCGTTTCTAGGCCTCCCAGAAGAATTGATCCCATTCCTAGCTCTCGCGGCGCTATTTCTCCTGTTCCTGGGTCTCCCGACGCCATTGCGTAGAAATACATCGACCCCCTTAAAGTCTTTATGCAATTTTTCGATCTATAAAAATGTAAGTTCGTATCTTTTGCCTATTCCAGTTTTTTTTTTCTTTTTCCTTTGAATGTTTAACTGGACTTGAAAATTCTTGTTGATGAGAAGGATCTATTATACTTGTACATAAACTTCAGTAGTAAGTGACAGAATTCTTTAGATTAGGCTACTGTTATCCGTGAAAAGGAGTTTTGATTGCGCAAAGCATTGTATTTGATTATTGACTATGTAAAATTTTCCACCGGAACAAATGGATTAGGGGGAAAAAAAGAAGAATAAAAGAATTCCTTGAATGGCAGCATTATTGGCTCAGGGGCCAACTAGAGCACGTGTAGAAGCATCAATTATAAAGAAAATTTCGCATTTCATGGGGGAAGGGTGGTTTCTTCACCCCCTTTGTCTAAGCATAGGGTCATGCTGTCTTCCAAACTTCTTTTTATCCAAATATATATATATATGAGAAAAGTAAAAACACGTAGAGTCTCAAACCCATAATATTTTTTCTTAACCACCCCTTTTTGAGGCTTCATGTTTCCAACTCTCAATTCTAATTCCTAACATACAAACATAGCATTAACCAAATGAAAGCTCATTTCAACAAAAGCATGGAAACTGCACGAGCCAATAACATTCCTCAATGATAGGTGTTCCTGCCTTGGTTTGTAATTTCAAATCAGGATTGGAGAATTTGTTCGGTTTGGAATAGTATCGATCAAGACTTATTCTATATCGATCCATCAGTACAAACCAAGAGTAAAAGGTAATACAAATCAATTTAAAAAATAAATAAGGGCAAATTCGTTCAATCGGATTGGTGTCAAAATCCTGATTGGAGAATCAAGATTCATAACCTTGGATCCCACGCTTGTTCTGTCTTAACTCTTAAGCTTCCCGATGGAGGGGAGACCAATACTTTTCAAACAAACATTTATAAATCCTTAACTCTTTTATTTATTTATTGAGGTGTGAGGCTATGAGCTCTTCTCATCTTATTGTTTATATTTAAGGGAAAATGAGCACTCCAAATCACGCGGCTTGTACTGCATGGGGACCAATAAAGAGACGCACATGAACTTCAACAAAAGAGTGGATTTGTTCAATTTTGATAGAGGTGGAGGTGTTATTTCACTACCCTCTATGTCTAAACAGAGGCCAAGCAACTAATGAGCGTTGATTTCACTTTCTCTAATTCCATCACATCTCGAGCACAGAAAACTGGATAATCTTGAAAAGGAAGAGTTCATTAGGACCCCCTAGTTCATGTGCAGCCAAAGGACTCCCTTTCCCCCCGATCTCTACCGTAAGGACTCATGAGAGGTGGAGGTGTCATTTCAGTACCCTCTATGTCTAAACAGAGGCCAAACAACTAATGAGCGTTGATTTCACTTTCTAATTCCATCACATCTCGAGCACATAAAACTGAATAATCTTGAAAAGGAAGAGTTCATTAGACCCCCTAGTTCATGTGCAGCCAAAGGACTCCCTCTCCCCCGGTCTCTACCGTAAGGACTCATGACCTATTCTACTAAAAAATAAAAACTGATGACCTGGAATTATTTTTCTCATTTCTTCTCTATTTTAACATCTCCGTCTCTCAATTCCAATTTCATACCAACCAAACACGGGAATAGCCCAAAATTCCAACTAAACGGTTAAAACGTGTGAAGAAGTCGTCACTAGTCACGACCTGGCCGCGCCAGTCAAGAGTCGTCCCCAACCTAATCCGTATGCTTTCATTAATTAAACCCTCTCTCTCTCTCTCTCTCTCTCTCTCTCTCTCTCTCTACCATTTTAAAACCTTCAAATTTTCTCTTCCTCCAAGGAGAGACAATGAAGTAACGAAGAAGAAATACAAATTCCACAATTCCAAATTCCCAACTACGCATTTCAAAGTCTACACACCTCCAAATTCCACCCCATGCTGAGGAACTTCTCAACCTTTCTTCTTCTTCTCTCCTTCCATGGCCGAAACGGTTGAAGCAACTTCTTCCCTTAACTCCAAACCCAGAAGTAGAAGAAGAAACAGCACCAACCCCTCTTGTTTATCCTTCACTGCTTGTTTTGGAACTTCCGTTGGAGTCACGGAGCCGTATGAGAAAAACCCACCGGAAGGTTTCAAGTCCCGTGGCCGGAAAAAGAGTCTCAGCTGGTTTTCATGGTCAAGGCTCCGGATCAAGAAATCAGCTACCAAGACTGTTCCTGTTGATTCTTCTAATAACAAAGAGCTCCAACAACGAGATTCCGGTGACATCGTTGACTGGAAATCGACAATTGTAGAGAAGAACCCGGAAAAAACTGTTGTGATAGATCAGAGTGAGATTCAAAAAGCTAAGAAGGTATGTATAATCAACTTATCATTACTTGAAATATTTCATAAGCTAAGAGGATACAACTGGGCACAATAGTAAGATTGTTCCATTACGACTTCGTAATCATGTAGTGGCAGAGTCTTGTACACCAGGTGTGCCTTTGAAATTTGATTAGGTAGTCACTTGTGGTTAGGGTTTCATAATTGAGCATTAAGGAAACAGAATTATGGATAAGATTGTCCGGCCTTAAGTACTTGTCTTCTTCTGGATTCAAACAGTTTCTCACACTACTCCTTTAATCAATCCTCCAATTTTGGTTAAAAGATGATATTGAATTGAAGATAGTTAGTAATTAGGGTTTAACAAACATTAATTAATATGAAAGAGAAAAAGAAAAAACGAATAGAATTGAAGAGCTCTGGCCGTGCTTGCATGTCTTCTTTCAGCTTTTGTATGACATTTTATATGAATCTTAGTGGTTTAGCTCAGCTAGTTCATGAGCTATTCAGTATAAGCTTAATTCCTTTAATAATTCTCCCCATTTGATTACTAATAGGTGTGTGCTTAGAATTAGGTAGTGGTTTAAGTCTATTAATTATACATGAAAATTAAAGAGGCCAAACAGAGTATTTATGTTTGATTCAGGACGTCGTTAAGTACGAGGGAGAGGGTTCTCAGATGAGGGAAAGAATTAGCCCACCAATGAGGAAGAATTTGACAATTCATTAATAGGGTGGTCAGGGGAGTCCACATCACCTCCCCTATAGGTAACTACCCCACCCTATCTCACTCACATCATCCATGGGTTGCGAGGAAGGAGTGTGTTCTCCACCCCTGTAGAGGAAATGAATCTTTATTAGGGAAACAAGAGTGTCAAGGGGAAAGAGAGTGAATGTATTGGTATCGCGGCCTCCACATACTAAGAACCTTTCCCAAGTTTAATTATTTGAAAGGGAAAATATATCTTTGAACTGATAGTGTTGGGTATGCCAAATCAATCTCTCTCTCTCTCTCATTTGGTAGCAAAATTGACCTTGCATGGACTCTAGAAATCAAATAAAAATCCATCAATTCATCGATCTGATTTGATCGATCAAAACGATCCAACTATAGTTCCTCAAATCATACTCTCTGGATTTGGATCATCTCCAACCCAAGGGTGTTTGAGAGAAATTAACGAGAGAGAGACTCACATAACAAGAAAAAAAAAATCTAGAGAGAAACACAAAACCCTCACTAATGCTTTATGGCACTACCCTCTTTGATGAGAGTGTATTAGGTTCTCATACGAAAATTATTCTTATACAGAATGGATCCCACACAAGAAAAAGCTATGTGATGAATTCCATATATGTGGTTCATCTCATACGTGAATGATTGTTGTGCGAAAACCCGATATTATGGACCTATTGACCAATCAGCTCCTAATCTTTCGGCTTACCTTGGCTTAGCTTAACTTAGCTTTGCTTCATTGACATTTCGATTCTCATTGCCAAATCCTTATGGTTACAGGAAAAGCAAGGAAACTTTCACAACACCATCCTCGAGTATCGTGCCAAAGTGGATGCAATATCTGACACGTCTCCAAAGTCAATAGTCATTGGCCGGAAAATTGAACCTCCAAATTCCGGCAGCCAATCCACTTCACCAATTCACAATCCAAATCGTAGTAAGCTTCTAATGAACTGCCAATCACTGCCACCCATATCTTTCAATGGCCGGAAACTGACGGCCCTCGTCGGAAGTTTTAAAACTCAGGCAAAAAAACCTGCATCACAGGGGAAATCACCTACCGGAAAGTTTGATCCGATGGCTGGGTTGTTAGTCTTGGTGGTGGCTCTAGCCTTATTGTTGATATGTGGTCGCGTGTGTGCAATCCTTTGCACTTCATTGTGGTTTTATGCCGTCCCTCGCCTTATAGCCACCAAATCCGACGACGGCGCCGCCGCAAATGGACCGATTTCTGAATTACCGGATTTTAATTCGGAAGCGTACAAGAAGAAGGTGATCTTAGAAGGATGGTTAGAGAGGAATCACCGGCATGCCGGCGCCGGCGTTGGCGTTCATGTTAGCCAATCTCCATAGTGGCAGCTAAGATGAGCACGTGACACAAATTTTCTTTTGTTTGGGTTTTTTTCTGTAAATTTGGGGCAATAAAGGGGCTAATTATGTAAAGGTATAGATTCTAGAAGATATTGGTAGACCATCAAGTGAAACATAGACTTTTATTTATTTGTTTTTTTTTTCTTGTGGAAATGCCCGTCAGTTTGGGTTGTTTGATTTTTTAACGTGTGACCTATTAAAAGATTTTTTTTTTTAATTTTTTAATTCAATTTTTGTAATATAAAATTAAGAGATAATGTTTGGACTTTGGGCATAGAGGGCCATTTTTTCTTTTGCATGGATTGTGGAATTAGATAGATTATTTTACGTTTCTACTTCCTCGTGGAAATCATCAATGTGCCGCCAATCAATTCAAGAAAATAATAAGGAAACTTCATAAGTGTGTTTGGGTAGCTATGTATTTAAATAATGGATATAAGAATAGAGGAATTTTTAATTTTTTTGGTGGAAGTGGATTAAGAGGTGGTTAGAAGCTAGGGTTATCTGTTACGTTATTATGTAAAAATGTTATAAGGTGATGTTTTTTGTCTGGTTGTGGTCTACGTCAATGCTCTTTAGGTCTATCGCTTTCACCTTCTTATAAGAGAGAGAGAGAGAGAGAGAGAGAGATAGATATCGTAGCCCACGTTTTTCATACATGAATGAATTAAGTTAAGCTCATTTGTTACATATAGCATCATCTAGGCATGTATTTATGTATTAGTTTTTATAACTTATATCAATTATATGGCTCATCATTTAGTAAATTTTTTTATATGCATTTTCATTGAGAGATTAATAATGGATTGATCTAAAAGTTGTGATCATTGAAAGGAATTGAACCAATTTCTACCCAAGGGAAATAAAAGAAAAGAATTGAAGCTTTTTATATCCAAACTCAATCATATAGCCATTATATATTGAATTTATTCTTGAATGTTAAAAGTTTTATTAAGAATTGACATGTTTTTTATGCCATATATAAAGCAGTTAAACTGAAATATAACACATAAGAAAAGGTAAATAGACAAAATAGTCATAAAATTTGGTGTTCAACAAAGCTAGCCGTTCTATGGCAGAATTGTAGAAACATATGAAC
Source organism: Macadamia integrifolia (assembly GCF_013358625.1). Lineage (NCBI taxonomy): Eukaryota > Viridiplantae > Streptophyta > Magnoliopsida > Proteales > Proteaceae > Macadamia > Macadamia integrifolia. Next base: position 20,405,884 of record NC_056564.1, read on the forward strand.
GGAGATCTAGTGTTGATGTCATTTTCCTGACTCATTATAAGTGTCTGTGATATGAATAAAGAGTTAACACACCATTTGATGTCCTACTTACACTTTTTAATTTGCCTTTATACGGTATCCATCAAACCCAATTTAAATATTTAAAAAAAAAATTGTGAAAAAATAACATTAATTAATTTGCATTTATTTGGTTGTTCTAGGGTTAATACCTTGAATTGTTCTCAACTAGGGACAAAAGTGAACATTTTACTCATATTATTTTCACATGATGTATAGATTGGAAGGATAATTACAAACGCAAATACAAGTTTATATATACGTATATCTTGAACTAGATTTTTTTTTATCTAATCGGTACCTACATAATGGGGGAGGAGAGGGGAAAACCATGAGCTTGAACCTGATACCTCCTAATAAGATTAGGTTTTATCACATCATGTTCTACTTATTAGGCTAAGCAATTGTCCTCAATATATGATTTTTATCGGTGAATGAATGAAATGTTTGATAAATAATCTAATATACGAATATTGGGTGAATATCAAAAGAAAGATATCTAATCACGATTGTGTTGACAGTTTGATATCTTGTAGTCCATCATTTTGTAAGTAAAAAAGATTTTATTTATTTATTTTTATCCCAAAGATGTCCATCAATATAGTTGTTAGATTTTTAACTATGTGCCAATTAAAGACAAACAATAGAATTTTTTTTATCACTTTTAAGTTCAATTTCATAATTAAAAATAGACTGGACTTTGGACAAAGTTAGAGAACCAAGGTTTTTTGCATAGATTATTTTGATAAGTGGCATATAAGGCATCGGTAGTTTAAGAATTAGATGGATTATTATATCTTAAAAAAAAAAAAAAAAAAGGATTGATATTGTATGTTCCTACTTCCTCGTGGATAGCACGAGTTAATTAAATAAGAAAAATATGTTTTTTGATAAATAAATAAGAGCTATGCATTTAAACAATGGGTAAGAGATTAGAGGTTTAGGAGGGTTATATATATATATATATATATATGTGTGTGTGTGTGATGTTGGTCACACTATTATTATGAAAAATATTATGAGATTATGTTTTTTATTTGGGAGTGTGGTCCATGACTATACTCCTTAGGTCTATCTCTCTCCTTCCTCAATAAGAGATATAGAGATATCGTTTTAGAGAGAGAGAGAGAGAGAGAGAGAGAATAATATGTCCTATGATCAGCTAAGTGAAAAAAAAAATGTATTTGATTATTTAAAATACAATGGAAATATTAATTTATATTGTTATACAATCAAGATGAGTTATAAAGTTTGACATCTCTATTGAAAATATTATGGAAAGATTAATTCATATTGTAATAAAATGAAGATGGTTTATAAAGTTTGATTTCTTGCACATCCAAAAGATGCCCTATATATTTAAGACTACTGACTTGCGAGAGAAACATTTCCTGATTGGGTAATCAACGAAGGAGATCTTTTATGGTTAAAAAGACAAGATAAAGAATCAAACTCAAATAAATATTTTTAGAAATTTAAAGTGATAAAGAATAAAGGGTGAAATAGAGAAAGCATGCACCGATCAAATCAATAATAAAATAAGAAATTTTGTAATTAATTTCTCAAATGATTGTGTATTCTAAATTCAAAATATTCTTTAAAAAAAAATCTTCAAAATATGACTATTAATTTTGAAAAAAATTAAATGATAATCATTTTGTTGTATCATGCACATCCTTTCACACACTCTCTCCTCTCTGACATGTATACTACATTTATATATAAATTATGTGGCACCCCCATCTCGTGCACCTTTTTGCTTAGCATTGGAGACTCTCTCTCTCTCTCCATAGCATGTTGATCTCTTGTTCTTATATTTTATATCATTACTTAGTAATTAATTTTATTTTATTTAAGAAGTAAAATAAATATTATATTTCAAAAATATAATTATCAAATACAATAAGAGTTGTATATATATATTATATAAGGGAGAAGGTTCTAAGAGCAAGTCAGGTTCAGTGCTCCACACCCTCTAACATTTACTTTTTAATCATTATTTTCTTACTTGAAAAAATAATAAAAAAAATAATACATATCAGGAGGGGTTGTAATGTTGTATACCCTTTATAAATAAATATATATATATATATATATATATTTTTAAATTAATTTCACTTTCCTTTTCAACCAAACGAAGCTAGATTTGTAGATAATGAAACAGATGGAAAATTTCCACCAAAAAAAACAAGAAACAGATGGAAAATTAAATTTCCATCCCAACAATTACATTTGTTCATCAAAACCTTAGATTTTGGAGATATAGAAATGAATGTAATAAATAAGATGGTTATGCTTTCTGATTTATAGTTGGATTGTTTTGTAGTTGGCTTTGCTCACCCATTGTGCACCAGATGTTTTGGCCGGCCAAATGAAATTATAAAATGTCATAGTCGTTTTTGAGAATTTGGAGCTCATGATCACTTTAAATGCCCAGCAACCACCTTCTATCAGGACCGGAATATTTGGTACATTTGGCCTGTCTAAGACCATCCTAGAACATCCCTTTTCATGTATTGTCAACAAGATTCAACAATCCTTCTCTCTCTCTTTCTCTCTTTCTATCTTTCTCTCTCTAAAAAAAAAAAAAAAGAAGCCGTTACCCAGTGCACAAAGATTTTCCGTACTTAAGCAGGGATTTGGGAGGGTATATGGATAGACAGCTTTACCCCCTTTATGCATAGGCTAGTTCTCAAGACTCGAACCCGCACCACTGTGTAGACGAAAAGAGCCTCTCTCTCTCTCTCTCTCTCTCTCTCTCTCTCTCTCTCTCTCTTATAGAAGATCTTCAGGGCCCTTTCACATATGAAATCTATGAAAGGCTTTGTTTGTTTGTAAAGAAAATTAAAGAAAAGGAAATTCAATAAAAGAAAGAATGGATTTCACAGGATTCAATTAGATGAAACCTAAACTTGGTTTGAATCCGCCCACTTACCCCTTTCATGAGGGCACTTGCCATGATGTCCTAATTATGGTATATCATTTTCACTTTCATTAAGATGGGACAACCCTTGTAGAAACAATTGGAATTGAGCCTGATGGGCCCTTTATGAGACTGTGCGAATAACACTAACATAGAAAGAGGTGCTTGTGGCAAAAGATTCTACTTCAAACTCACATATTATGAAAAAGAGAAAGGCATTCCAAGCCGTGAGGCCCCTGACTAGAGAAAAGCTTGAAGGAAATGTATTGGTATTAGTCGGAGTTGGGTTACTGGCATAGATAATCAATTTTCCATAAATGGTAGACACAGAAACAAAAGCAAAAGGCTTCCTTTGGTTGTAAGGGAAATTAAAGAAAAGGAAAATGAAAATTTGCATACCTATAAAAGAAAACTTTGTATTCATTGCTCAACATTATTGTATAAATATAATTATGGTAATGATGCATTTTAGATGTACTTTCAATTTTGCTTTTCAAATTCAAGGTATTTAGATGTAAAGTAAAATGAATTTTTATAGTTTCAATATGGAATGATTTCGAGTCCGTAATATAATAATATGGAATAATTACAATATATATATATATTGAAAATTTTTATTTCCCTTCCCTTTAAGTTCTTTGCAACCAAACAGTGAAGGTTATTTTCATATGTTTCCAGCTAACATGGAAACATAAGCAGAATACCCTTAGAGAAACTTCAAGAAAGTGCTTCATTTTGCAAGGAACCTCAGCCGGTTGGGGTAAGTTTCTAGCCCAACCAAGCCCAGGACCAGTGTCCACTATCTCAACCTTTTTTCCAGTCCAGTTCACTCCAACAAAAGTCCAACCTCTTGGTCAGGCTAATTTGCAAATTAAACCATGGTGTTTAGGTTGGCCTACCTGGCCCTGATTGGATTAACCCGGCCCAAACATTATGCCAATATTTGACATTGAGATTGCTGAACGACAACTTCTGTACACGAATGTTTTTTTTTTATGAGATATTCTGATTGACACCATCCTTAAGGTGTCAAATAATTTGTATATTTTCTAGTCAAAAAGAAAAAAATTGTAATTTTATATGGAACATCTCCCTTGTTGTGTAAAAACTCAAATGCCAAGTCTATGCTTCGACGCCAATCAAGTGTAGTAATGCAATCCTAAAAATGATACAGAAAATACTAGAAAAAATCATCGGTAGATTAAACTACGACAGAATACAAGACATTTTACCCTTATATCAAGTCCATGGGGTTATTGGATCTCAAACAAAAGTAATAACACGAGAGAATAACTCCAAAAAACCACCACAAAAAATGCCCTAAATTAACCCCTAGTGCCTTTCATAATGCAAAATAAAGTTTATTAATTCTCATCAAGCAAAATAGATACAATCTTAACAACTTCCTCCAGAAAGAGGACTTCCAATACCCAAATGATGGTAATTTAAAGCCCATTTACAAATAGAGTGGGCTCAAACATTTAGAGCTCTATAATGACAACAATCATAGTCTTATCCCAACATCTCAACTAAATGAGATCCGCTACAATGATCCAATATTTTCAACTAAGCAAAAGAAAATAAAATAAAAGAGTTGTGACAGGAAGTAATAGGTGATACAAGAGACATGTTTTAACAGTAAAACTAGAAACAACATTCCAAGAACATCCCCTAAAAGGGGTCAGCTACATGAGCCTTTATCCTCCACATAGACCTATCCACAATCATACTAGAATCCTATCTTATCAATTATATATCTCTTACCACTTCCTCAATAATCATTTAGTGTTTTATACTTTTACCTAATGAAAAATGAAGCAAGACCCAAAGTCTCAAACCTTGTCAACACAAGACTTGTTATCGAAAATGATGGTGGACCCCTCACCAGGCATTTGATTAGTACCAGACATTCTGAGTGGAAGAGCACCTTACAAATGCCTTGAGCCATCACCTCCCCCACAATTGCCTTTCTTGGCAAAACATGATTGAATCCACAAACACAAGCTTTTGGTTTTCATCAAGGTCAAGGGAGCATATGCCCATTTGTGACTTGGTTAAATCCTTCATCTTAGATTCTTTCCTGTTGAAATATGTTTCATATTCTTCTTTTGGTTCTTATTATCACTTTTTACCTTGTTTGGATGGCCCTTAATGCAGCTATTTTTCGTGAAGGCTAAACCTAATATGATGACAATTAATTAATTGATTAACAAATGGACTTGTGACCGCTTTATCCCCATTTGAACCAATGAATTTGTCTTACAATGATGATCCACCTTTTAACTCTTGATTACTTTCAGAAGTTACCTGATGGTAGGGGTGTCATTCATGCCTGACCGTTTAAAGTCCAAACTGATTTGATCTGATTAATAAGTGTGTTGGGCTTTAGTCTGGCCTGATTATAATCAATCGTTCCTGATGCAAGGCCCTTGCTTGCCTGCCGCACAACTAGACCAACTGATTATAAGCATGGCTTAGCCTTACCCTTTAATCATAACATGAAATTCTCGTTCTACCACCAATGCTCGTAAACTAAAGATACATAATGTTATGTCATGCTTTTTATATAAAAACAAAATTGGGGGGGGGGGGGATCTTAGGCTAGATGATTGGGGGTTAGAGGATTTATCGCATAGACACATTAAAACATGTTTTTAGTCATTGTCTGTTTATAGCCTATTTACAACCCGATTAAAGCCTGAAAGAGAAAGTTCGATCAAAGACCAAACTTGACCAATCAAATATAAACCGTACCATGCCGGCCTAATATAAGCCCGATTAGATAACCAGTTTATCATACTACAAGGCTTCAAAATGGTCAAGCCCAATCAAGCCTGATTGAGATTAGCCTGGTCCAACCAATTGACACCCTACCTAATGGGGGTTTCCTATTTCTATCTTATATTTGTGAAAGTGGCAGTTTTGAGCATCATCTTACCAGTGCACAGCAAGATGGTTCTAATTTTTTTGTTCATAAATTGAAAAGGGGAGATGTTCCCTAAGAGGTAGTGTGACCCTCTATCAATGTGGGGACTGTTGGAAGTACATGCATAAGTATCAATAGTGAAGGGATTTTTGTTTTTCATGGGGATCGACGGTCATTTCATCCCTCCCCATGTATGGTTGTAGAGGCCATATTGCGTTTAGGCCATATTTCTAGTGGATGGGGAAAAAGGGATTTAGTTCTCTTCAATTTATTCTTGTGTAATTCTCTCGGTGCATGTGATATCTAAACATTTTCAAAATTGAACAATTATAGAAGTTCAAGGCATTTGAGGAGTTAAAATGAATTTAAATTTCAAAAAGACTTCTATAATCATTGGATATTGAAAATGTACAGGTGTAACACAAAGAGAATTGATCAAGAATTAAAAGATTAAGAATCGGAGAAAATCAAGATGTTGGGAAAGAGATGGACACATGTTGAATACCCTGGCGTCGCCCAGTCTTTTCTTATAATAAAATAAAATAAAATTTTCCGACGCTTCATTTGTGTTTTCGGGTTAAAATCCGACCGTTCATTGCAACGTGCGATTAGCCCCAATGAATCCATTTTGCGCTTCTATGGTTAACTGTTCCTAAAGTCTAAATCTCTCTAGTTCTGCAACAGGAAAACAGGAGGATTTGAATTCCCTTGAGGTTTTGTTTTCTCTTAAACCCTAGCAATTCTTCTCCTCCGAGAGAACCCTCGTTAGCTATGTGGAGCCGAATCTCTAGCAGAAAACCATCTCTATCTGCAATTACTCAGCTCTCCTCTTCTCCATTCATGGCGAAGCGGTCTTATGGGCTGATACCCATGGTGATCGAACACACCTCAAGGGGCGAACGAGCTTACGACATCTTCTCTCGTCTCCTGAAAGAGCGTATCGTCTGCATCAACGGTACGATAGCCGATGATACGGCCTCTGTAGTGGTTGCTCAGCTTCTGTTTCTTGAATCCGAGAATCCATCGAAACCCATCAACATGTACATCAATTCTCCCGGGGGTGTTGTTACCGCCGGCCTTGCGATCTACGACACGATGCAGTACATTCGATCTCCGGTGAGTACTCTTTGTATTGGGCAAGCTGCTTCGATGGGTTCTCTGCTATTGACGGCTGGTGCAAAGGGTGAGAGACGAGCGTTACCTAATGCTAGGGTTATGATCCATCAGCCCTCTGGTGGGGTAAGTGGGCAAGCTAGTGATATAGCAATTCAGGCTAAGGAGATTCTCAAGCTGAGGGAGAGGTTGAATATGTTGTATGTGAAACATACTGGGCAGGATCTTGAGAAAATTGGGCTGTCCATGGAGAGGGACATGTTCATGTCGCCGGAAGAGGCAAAAGAGTTCGGTTTGATTGATGAGGTTATTGAGAATAGGCCAATGGCTCTGGTGACAGATGCAGTTGCAAGCACAGGGTCCGGTGGGAACAAAGGGAAAGAGGAGGGCTCAAGCTAGGACTTGGAAGGGGGATTCAATCTTTTTGTGCTTTAGTAATTTTTGGCTTCAGGTATGAGTCTGCTATTCATTTTGTAGTTTTAGCTAAGTTAATTTGGATTGGGTTTGTATCGGCTGAAAGCAGATTCATGGGGAAGAAAGTTTGTTCTTTTTTTTGGTTGAATGTTAATGCTGAAACATTTTAGAAAATTGGTGGAATTATCCATGGATGACAAAAGCTAGTAGGGGTTCTTTGGCTCCTTTAATCAATTTTTTGATGAAAACTACTTTTGTGCCTTTCATAATGAGTGCAGTATAAATGAATCGAGTCATTTATTACAGACTAGTTTGGTGAATTTCATTAGCTTGGCTTGACTTGGAGTGAAGAACTATTTTTTTTTTCTTTCTTACTTAATCTAACAACAATGATTCATCTTGTCTTATCCGTTATGGCATCAAAATATCACACCATCACTTACAACAACTACTCAGCCTTATCCTAATTAAATGGGGTCGGCTACATGGATCCGATCAAAGACAGTAAAAGAAAGAAGATGTAAAAATTGGTAAAAAAACTCACCTAAAAGGGGTTGGCTATATACATTCTAGCCCTCCAATCGGGTTTATTCGAGGTTATACTTGGGACAAGACCTAAACTATGCCTGCCTTTCCTCACTACTTCTCCTATGGTCATTTTCGGCCTTCCCCTAGCTCTTTTAGGTCCTTCAATCTAAATCAGATCACTTCTCCATAGTGGCGCATCTCTAGGCCTTCATTAAACATGGTCATACCACCTCATATGACTTTCTCGGAGCTTATCATGAATCGGGGCAACTGCCAAATCAGCCATAATATGATCATTCCTTACTTTACCCTTCCTAGTTTTTCCACACATCCATCTCAACATCTTCATCTTTGCTACATATAGCTTATCGGTATGACACTTCTTAACTGCCAAGCATTCTACCTAGTATATCATAGCCGGCTAAGGACTATCCTATAGAACTTTCCTTCATGCGTTATAGGAATACGTCTGTCACAGAATACCCCAGATGCTTCTCCACTTTATCCATCCCACTTTAATCCTTTGTGAAACATTGTCCTTTGTATCACCTACTTTATTTATGATTGACCCCAAATACTAAAAATGAACACTTTGTGGTACCTCTTTCCCCTCAATCATCACAATATCATTATCCATCGTAGTGTGACTAAAGTTGCACATCGTATCGTTCTACTTAGTTTAAAACCACTTGATTCCAAGGTTGAGCTCCATTTCTCCAACTTAGCGTTAATCCCAACTTTTGTCTTGTCCACCAACACAATATCATCAACAAAGAGCTTATGTCACAGAATCTCATTTTGAATGTCCCTGGTTTAATCATATATGATAAGCATAGACAAGTAGGTGCTTGAAGTTGTTCCTTGATGTTGTCCAATTGTAAGTAGGAATTCACTACTCCCCCCCCCCCACCAAAACGGTTCTCACACTAGTCACTGCATCTGCATACATTTCTTTAATTATATCTACATATTTACTCGGTATTCTTCTCTTTTTTAGCACATGCCATATTACCTATCTAGGGACTCTCTCATAGGCTTTTTCTAGGTTAATAGAGGCTATAAAATAGGAAAGAGAAAATTCAAAAGGCCTGTAACGATCAACATAAATACGAATGCGCCAACTTGATATTTTGGCATTATCACCACAAACACAAAAAAGAACTTCCGTATTTTTGTTCTTTCGTATCTTCAGGGAGATTCAATCGGGGACTAAGAAGTTGAAAACTTTCTATTACATATCCGTTGCAACGAGTATTTGTTTAAGCTTCTCTACTCTGAAAAAGCAGGCTTGTTTAAGTTCATTGTCTGCTAGTAGTGAAAAATCCCTCTTTACTTGCTTATCTGAGTTGACTGACGAAGGGAGTGAAGCTCACTTTAGGCTAGGTACCTGATTCCCTAATCAACTGCTCAAGTGTATGCGCTGCAAAATTAGGCAAATAGCCCGATCCGAATTTTTTATACCAATAGGCAGTGCTTGTTAGTGAGGAGGTTGAACTCTCAAAAGGCAAGAGGCGGAATAGAATACGCCTACAGAACTACGTTCCTTGGTTGGTCGGATCCATGTCACTCTCGAAGTTGGAAAGAAGAAACTGAAAATGTGAGGGTTTCGCTATCGCTCTTCGCCTCACATTTGACAACCACTTCAAAGAGCAAGATTGACTAGGAAAGAGAAGTGTAGGCCCTCTTTGAGATGGGGAGAAGGTTTGATCCCATATATTTGTATCACTGTCAGATTGAAAATATATACTTCCATCCAAATGTGGAGGAACTGACAACCAGTTAAGGGTAACTTGCTTGTCTTTGTCACATGCTAGATCCTCTATATACGCTAGCTAAATTGGTCTCAACCCGTCACTCTCAAACAAAGTGGCATATTCAAATTGGAAAAAGGGAGCAGAGAGATCTGATTACCAAACCAAATCAACCTTCCACCAGATGGAAAACAAGAAGCAATCAGAGAAGGAAGACAGATACGTAAACAAAGAGATCATCTGCAAACCACTCTCCCAATCAATCCAATAGAAAAGCGATTACAATGTCCATGAGAAAGAAGGGGCCAAAAGACGAACTGAAACTGCTCCAGTCTAGGGGTCAAGCTTCTATATGGAGATCCTTCTTGCGTGCTCTAAACTTTCCATGAGCCTCTTGAGTTAGTAAATAGCTTCCGTCGTGGATCTACTTGGCATAAAACCGAATTGTTTTCCGAAATTGTAGTTTCTCTTCTTAGGGGGGCTTCAATGACCTCCACAATTTCAATGATCACACATCACTAACATGCATTATAATTCATTTTTTTGATAATGAAGATGGAATATTTAGCTCTAATTTTTTGACACTTTGAGGGTGTGGATTACATCTCTCTTACAAGTCTTTGCTGAGACTTTATTCTCAACCTGAAATTTTAAGGATGCAGGTTTCTCGCAAATATCCCCATGAATGAGAGTTTTAATTGACAAGTCATGAAAACTAAGTAAGGAAAAGATAATTGGGAAGATAGTGGAATTGGCTTGGCTTGCTGAAACTTTGGCCTTAAAGTTGGCTGTGTTTCTTGCCATTCACTTTTATTTTTCCTTGTAAACTTTAATCTACAACAGTACTCATTATGAAAGTCGAGAGAAGAATTTAGAAGGTAGCAACTATTTTAAAATTGTTGAGAACCTGCCTGCCTAAAAGGTGGCATATTTAGGCTTAGGAAATGTTTCTTCTTTAGACCTCCAAAAGGAAGAGGGTTCAGATGGCTAACTGCAAGGAAGAAGTGGTAGAAAGATTTTTAGATTAGGGTTTAAAATAATAAAAGAAATTATTGAAAGAATTGGAACTGAGGAGCAAAGTACTATTATGGGACTTGAGTGGTAGCCATGGACAGTAATTCCTACAAAAAGTAGAAGAAGAAGAAGAGAGCTCCAAACAGACTTATGTGAGCATACCTCATAATGTAGAACTAGGATGACAAGTCAACCTAATCTGAAGTTGCAGGATACTATCAAAGAACAACCAGCAATCAAAGTGCCAATTATATAATTCAGATCAGACAAAAAAAAAAGAAGACAGGTCTGAAAGTCAAGACTGTCGATCCCATAGGATTTCTGACATCAGATCAGCCTACTGATGTAAAGGACTTAATCTGGGACAGTAATAGGTCTAAACCAACTCACAACCATGAAACATTATCAAAGGAATCCATAGGAACGAAGGCTAACCTATTGATATCAGTTCTGGAGTCTGGACAGTGTAGGTCACTAGAAGACAAAAATATGGTGACCTGCTATAACTCTTCAACCACAAGTCAGAAGGATCAAGTGGGTCCCTGGGTGAGGGGAAGCTTTGATCAAAAGATCAGCATAAGCTGAAGAAAGGTCTGCCCTAGAATGATATGGATTGGAGCCCAAGGGCCTACACGATAACCATTATGTTTCTGGGCTAAATTTCTATCTAGAAATGGCTTCTTGTATTTCTGTTTCTAGGCCATATTTCTAGGCAAAAAAATGTGTTTGATAACGTGTAGTGATTTCTATTTCTGGGCTAAAAAAGAAATAGAAATGCGTTTGTCAAGCGCATATTAATTTTTGTATATGGAACTTGTATAAATTTACAAAATGCCATTCAATACCTAAAATTTTGGGCATAGGTAGTGGTGGTGGTGGCAGTGTAAGAGTGCTGGTGGTGTGTGTTGTAACCTGACAATCACTGAGAGGGTGAATAAGTGAATCCAATTTCCTTTCCTTGATCTGACGTGTACGTTGACTAGGCAATATCTGCAAACATGGTACCTCCTAGCACACAATCGTATGCCCACTCTTTTTTTTTTTTTGCTAACGACGGGTATCTAGGCCTTTGGCCTGACTAGTCCCGCGGGCCCATACTGACCCCACAACTGCATGGATCGGGTCATACTGGGGTTGAATGAGAACCATTCAACTTCCACTGAAAGCAGTAAAGAGTACTAAATACCCCCGTGTGAGTGGCCCAAGGTGTGTCTAGTGAGAGTCGAACTTGTTTGCACTCAACCTCTCATAGACACTTCTAATTGTGCACTCCCATTCCACATACCACGCATTTTTAAGCAGTACAATATAAATAGTAAATCCACATGCACAACATAGGGATTTTACGACGTTCAGCAATTATGCCTACGTCCCAGGAGTAGCTTTTGTAAAGGCTTCATCCCTACTTACACTACTATAACTGTAGCTATAGTTGAGAGCACCCACACCCAGTTTTCTCAACAAATAGTTGAGAAGGCACACACGGTGCCGACACAGATACCAGCACCCATTGTAAGGGAGTACCCACCCCTGATGTTTAGCACCCACTAAACACTTTTTCAGAGATAAAGCAATAATGATGAGCTTATTCAAATTGCCTTACAATCTAGCTTAGGCTAGCATGCATTCTCAATCATAAATTCCTACTACTAGCAATCATACATCATCATAGATAGTAATGGCAAACATCATTGACAATAATGGCAAAGCACTGTCTCTGCAGGTTGGAATCTTCAACTTCCCTTTAGGGTAGGGGACTTAAATCTTCAAGTGAGCAACACAAGCATTACACTCACAAAGCCTCTCCCATGTCATCTTACACTTTAATGCACACAAGGGGCCAACTTCTCTTTTTTCTCTTTTCTTTTGGTTTGGAATCAATGAACCATCAAAGCTCTTCAGCTACCTTTACAAACCACCATTATGGAGGAGGAACAACCTCCATCAAGCAACAATACGCATTCCATGGACAACCAACCAAGGGAGCATGTCCTCTCTGAAATCTGTGGGTTTCTTCAACTCTAAACTCAATTCTAGGGCTTCCAATGAGTAGAGCACGAAAAAATAAGAAAGTAGCAACTTGAATGGACCAATTTGGCATTGTGGATCAAAAGTTATGGCAATTTGAAGTTAGGCCAATGGGAAAGCCCCCAAAAGGAATCTGTTAGGGTGGCTTAGGGTGCGCTGGTAGCATGTGGGGGTCTGGGGTGCATCTCAGCCGTCAAATCAATTCTTAATGGGTGCCTTAGATCTGGGCCATACGATGCACATAACAGATCTTTAATCTTGATTGTTGGATCGGAAAGGGCGCTGACATAAGTGGCTGGCATGCTGATGTCATCCATAGAATGTTGTCGAACTCCCATTGGCTGAAGCTTCCATATTCCTTCTAATTACTTCAGGCCCCCCTTCCGGTCTGAAGAACATATGTCAGCCCGAAAGTCCCTTTCACCCTTTGATCGGAATTTTCCAAAATTACACAGGGGCCCCTCATTTTTCAAAAAAAAAAAAAATGATGAAAATCCAAGCCGACCGGAGAGCAAATTCCAAACCAAAATTTTGATTTTCCAGATTGGTTCCACGGAAAACTCCATAACTCTCTCATACGGATTTAGATTGAGCCGAAATGAAAAGGGTATGCACCACAACTCGAAGCTGTACAAACTTCCAGAGCACCCCATCAACAGACTCTGCCAAGCAGAAAGACCAAAATTCCCCTGAACATTGCGGGAGCTGTTACTTCTTCATCTGATGTCGAAACGGGATGAAACTGGGTGCATTGGAAAGCATTTTTTAGGCCCGCAAAGAGCCATGCAGGATCCATCTTCCAAAAAATTCATCTTCAATGCCGAAAATGCCATCGACTGGAATTAAGCCCAAAATACCAGTTTTTGGCCCGGATATCCGAACCACCTACATTGGATGAACTAAACCACTCAAACATCATCTCAAACTATTGACATCTCATCGGAGAGACCGAGCTTGCCAACAACCTTTTGGTCCTGGTTCATTCCTAGGAATAAAAAAATGAACCAGCGTTAGCAAACGGATTTTTAATCTTTTTTTGTTCCCAAAAAAAAAATGAGAAATAGAGAAACAAAATGGTTATCATGCAGGCCCCAAGTAATTCTTGAATTTCTGAGCACAACAGAGAAATAAACAAGATCTAAATACATGGGATGATTGAAGCAGCAATAATAACTTGTATAGCTTGAGGAGAAGAAGATAATAATAGAGAAAAGAGATCAACATGGGCTTCCCACCGCAAGGAATCACTAGATCAGACACCAGTCCTTCAACTACAACTATGGTCAAACACACAGCACATCTCAGCAGCAGCAACAGCTATTTTGTGTATTGTGGGGCTTAATGAGCCTCCTATGCTTTATTTATAGTGAGGAATAACGGGGGGAATACAATCAAACCATTTAGAAGTTTCCCAAATAGGAAAGCTCCCAACTGACATCATACTACATAACTTTCTAAAACATAAAATGGAAACAAACTTTAAAGAACTTGTCTTCTAAGAAGACAAGGACTAACAACTTAAATTGACCCAACACTAACTGCTCTCTCTTTCTCCTCTTCTTCATTTTGCCCCTCTCTCCCTCTCTTTTCTTCCTCCTTACCTCCCTTTCGCTGCTTCTTCATCCTTTGTTGGAGCATCATCTCGGTTGGAGTTGCGACTTGGCCACTAGGCCGTATAGGTCACCATCCCCCTGTCTATAGGTTCGTATGGTTTCCCTCTCGGCCAGCAGCTTCGTCGCCTCCAGTCCCATTGGCTTGCTCTCTCACCAATCGCTGTGCAAGGTCAGCCACCCGCATGAAGAACCTGGCTCACTCAGCTTGCTAATTTGCTGCCTACTGCATGGCTAGCAGCCTGTCAAGCCTCCAACTGTGCTAGGCTGGTAGTTGCTTCATTGTTGCCCTACATAAGGCTGGCACCCCACTGTCGTGTTGTCACCTCAGATAGGCCAACTGCCTGCTTGGCCATGGCCTTCCACAAGGCCAGTGCCCGTTGCCGTGGCTGCCCTCTTTACGGCAGTGCTCTCTTAGCGGTTGAGAAGATGAAGAGATGAGAAATTTTGTTAGGGTCTGTGGAACTAAGGTTCACGGTATCGGGTTTCGACCTCTTGGGAGATCGAAATTTCAGTCGAAACTTGGGAAATTTCGAGGATACTAGGGAAATTTTTCCAATATGGTGGAAACTTAGGTTTTGACCCCCAAACAATGTTTTTTTTTGTCTGATTTTTTTGTACAGCCTATTTTAAACATTTCTAACACATTCACATCATTAGTTTCATAAAAAAACACATAAAGTCTTACTTGTGTGGTGAACCAAATGTTCGATAATCATCACGCTGACATGTTGGCATAAATTCTAAAACTTTACTACATAATGACTATATATGGTCTACAATCTACATCAAAACATAAGACATAATTCAAATGATTCAAAATAGATAAAAATATTACATCATTAACAATTATGTATCAACACTGAACAGTAGTGACTCAATTACTCAACACTCAAAAGTAGTGACTCAGTTCCAAGTAGAGTGTCTAGGCGGTTCCATCCCACGAGCTGCGTTCCACTGCAAATGTCATAGCCGCTCCTCTGAATGAGAGACATATGCATCCCATGACATGTTCTGGGGCCAATTGTCTTGGTTGTCTCTCACCGCTTATATATAAGATTCGTCATCAACATTAGCTAGGTATCCCAACCTAGGGAATGGGTTAGTCACAATCATAGGTTGTGCCCCTTGTGGGTATGGCACAGAAAGTTGGGATGGATACCCAAAGATACTGTCAACAAAAGATGACCCACCACCTGTAGAACCTCCTGTTCGAATGAGGAAGAAGATTCACCATATTGTCTATAACCACTACAATATCTAAATGAACCTATGCTCTCGAAGGATGGTCCATTGGCATATACACCATACTGTGCCGGATACCTATAATGCGATGTAGTTGATCCTACGCTCTCAAAGCCACTATCACCATGATGTACTGAACTAGGGCTCGAGTCAATGAATTTTGGTGCACGCCAATGCCTAGATCCTCCACCCTGTCCCAAACTCATGGATTCCATTGTGGCAGACAAACTATATATATCCATGCTTTGACCCATCCTAATTGCCTCATCATGAGGCCCGAACCTTTTGCGTGGTCTTCTACTATAGCCTCTCTATTCTCGTGAACCATGATGTTCATCTTACGTGGCATGTGTGAACTCAGTCTCCCCTGTGAATCTGACCGGAGATGGTTATGGAACCGTGTCACTTTGCATGGCAGCTAATCTATCCTCTTCAGCTCGTATGGCAGCTAATCTATCACCGACATCATACCCACCATCCTCATCACCAACATCATCATACCTTGTGTCTGGTCAAGGGACTGATACTCGTCTTCAATTCCAGCACCAGGGGGGCCTCAAATGGACGTGGTGACTCAACGTGAATTCTCCCCTCTTCTGACATATATTCTTCCACATCAACACCCATTCCTGAAGCAATTTGACTGCTAGGCTGACCATCAGCCTCATCTAAAAGTGGCGCACCTCGATCTCTAACCCACTCATAAAGGGGATCTTTATAATCTGACTCAAATTGGAAGATATCGGCAAGCTTGATTGGGGTAGTATCATTCTCCATGCCAAGGTGTATGTGCTCTTCTTTCAATCTCATATTATAGTGCACATAGACCAAGTCCGACAGCCATGCGACACCCAATTTGTTCCGTCTCTTGGAGTGTATGAGGTTGAAAGTACTCCAATTGCGCTCACATCCAATGGCAGAACATGTCTGAGATAACACTTTAATTGCTACTTTGGACAAGTTGGGTGAGTCTCTTCCATATTGCACCCACCATTATGCTGCATAAAACAATGAGAGACTATTAGGTGGGTTTCTATGATGGTGCATAGCTGAATATGAAAGAAAATAACAAGGTCATTGGACCAACCAGCAGTAGTGGTATCTTGACCCGCAACAACCATTGCACAGCCAAAACTCCCAGTTCCATCCCTAAAGGCTTTCATCTGTATGTCGGTACTAATGTTAGCAACTTAATGTTCATATCCTAGGTTAATAATTGCATCAATTAATAACTTCAATACTCACCTCCGTGTTGATTATATTCAGGGCGGTTGGGTTTGACTCAATCTTCTCCACCACGGTGTGAACTGCATCTATGAGATCATTTCTCAAGCCAAGCCTATGCTTGTCTTGATACTTGGGGTTTAGGTAGGCTGAAAATAGTTAAGGTGAATATTGGGTAAGCAAAAGTATATGTCAGTATTAACAAGTTCAAGTAAGGTGAATAAAGTAAAACTAACCAGCCTTATGTAGAGGATGCGTGACCTACCTCTCCCAGCGGTCCTTGATTATGGCAAGGTACTTCTTGTTACCCTTTCGGTACACCGTTTCTACCTCCATCTTCATCATTTCAATGGCTGCCATATGATTGGTAAGGTGAGTTTCTTCTATGAGTCAACCAACTTCAACACGCTAACAATTGGATCTAATATTTTCACCACTTTCTTGAGATCCTCCCAGAATTTTTCACTAGAAATAGTGGCTTGGGTTGCTTTTCCTCCCTGGGAGTTAGATCCATTCCAATTAAACCACTGCTCAGAAGCAAACATGGATCTCAATCCAGACTTCTTCGTCTCAAAGCTCTTCAAGGCGATATAATTCGTCGCGAACCTTGTCAATCCTGGCCTAACCAAGTCCCCACCACATTTTGTTCTTAACAAGTTCAAAACAAACTTATGGTTGTACACATATGTGGTCACCTGCCTCGCTTTCTCTACCACACTTCTTACAATCTTCAAACTTCCCATGTCTTTTAACATGAGATCTATACAATGGGCTGCATAGGGAGTCCAAAATAGATGGTAACTTCGATTGTTCATTAGCTTTTCCCCAGCTTTCTTGAAGTTGCTCCCATTATCAGTGACAATCTATACCACATTTTTGACCCCAACATCCTTTACCACCTCTTTCCAGAGGTTGTAGATGTATTTTGCATCTTTCTTCTCACTGGATGCGTCAACTGACTTTAGGAAGATTGTCCTTCCATCACAATTCACCATGAAATTGATGATGGACTGTCTAGTGGGTCCAGTCCATGTATCACACATCACGGTCACCCCATAATTCTCCCACATTGGCTTCAGATCCGCAATGTAATCTACCAACTCTTTCTTTTGCTTTGTCAAATATACATTGTACATCTCATAAGCTGTTGGCCCATTCACACTTGGACCAGCCCTACCAATCTCATCCAGCATGGTTTGGTAATATGACCCTGTGGTCACGTTAATGCTATGATAGAGAACCCATTTGGAGAAAGCCATCCCCACTGCCTCCTTAACATTGGTCCACACTTGCTTCAATTTTAACTGTCTCAAGTCTTGCCTTCAATACGGTGCAGGATCAGATGGGAAAACATCAACATTACGGTTACGAGATGGTGGTGGGGGTGGGGCTTGGTCCCTCACACTCTGGGACCTCCTCAATGGAACATCTGGCTCTCTATGTCTCAACCTCCTCCTCCTCTCTGGCTCAGGGTCTTCTTCAACTGCTTGAGATGAACTAGCTCCCCTAGCCCTCTATACCCGTCTTTCCTCATCAATATGAAGCCAGGCTCTGCTTGCTACAAAAGTCCTCCTCAATTGTTCAGCCTCTTGTGCTGTTTGTACATCATCCAAGTCAGGTTCCTCACTGTCATAATCTTGCTCCCCCAACTTTGGCAATGACTCACGACAAACATCATGGTATTCATCCCTAATTGCCCTCTTCTCCTTCCTCTACCCTCATTTTAAATGCTCCAACATGCTCCTCTTGACCTCATTGGATACATTAGGGCAGCCCAACACATTCCTGTCCCCACCTGCTAGTTGCCACTTTAATCTTGTGGCCCCACCAAACATGATTTTTTTTCTGGCAATAATTACATTGTGACTTCCTCTTATCAACTGATAGGGGTCTCCCAAGCAGCCATGCAATGTCCCCACCTCTTTCAGTCATTATGCAACATTTAAAATCTTCCTACAAACACTGTTCAAACAAAAAAGAGACCAATTAGAAACATATATGCATCCATAATGACTCATAAGAACAATTAAAGATAATTGCAAATTCCTAACAAAGCATTATATTTTTTACCTATTTAAAGATATTTTAAAAATAATTATTTAATTAATAGATAATAAGTAATTAAGAAACATCACATTAGTTTACAAACATGATTGTAAATGCATTTGTAATACACTCAATAAATTTCTTAAATTTTCAAACCATAATAGACAAATTTTCGTAATTATTTACATTTATAAAATAATTTCAGAATATATTTAATGAATTTTCGAAATAAAAAAGCTGAAACCATCAAGTTGTAGATCGGCTGATGGTGTTCAACATATATTAAATTGAACACCAAAGACAAACTATTAACCTTTTTTTTTTTTCAAAAAAATGTTGTAGGTAAATGCATTTTAAAAATTTTTTAAAAATAAATAAATAACATGCAAAAAAAAAATTCGGCCCCAGTGAATGTGTAGATTGGATCCTTCTAAGCAACATATACAAAAATTACATAATTCTACCATATTTACTAACATATTATATAAGAAAAATGTTTTTTTGGGAAGTTGGGACTTAGCTTTTTTGTCCAAGATGCCTTTCTTGTGTAGAGGAAGCACTAATCACCCTTAGATTCAAGTTTGGTAGTCAAAAAATGAAAATCCCCACTATTTTCGCAAGTTTCCCACACTTGGGAAAAAAAAGGCACAAGAGAAGGTCGAAATCTGCTGAAACAGAGAATGGTTTCTGTTTCAAACAACTTAAATAGGACTTGGTTCAACCCAAATGGTCGAATCGGGTTGAAATTTCCCATGTTTAGGTCGAAACATTGGAAACTTGGTTGAAACAGGTATTTTTTAAAATCACCAGAGTTTTCGTTTCGACCCCTGGAGATACCTGCGAAACATGCGCATGTTTTGCTCGAGTTCTCGAACCATGTGTGGAACCCTACCTGGAATTGACTTGGTTGCCTTTGCTTGTAATGGGCTTCCTTGCTTTGTCTTTAGCCCATGTGGGCTTTTCAGACCAGGATGAGTGCCTCTGTACATGGGTAGAATATAGGGTGGATATACTTCTCTTAGATATTTTTTAAACAAAGATTTCTTATTTTTTTTTAATGGCTTCTATATGCCATTTGAGCATATTTGGGTATCATTGATTGAGGAAAAGAATCCTAACATCTTTTTTTTTTTT
>NC_056564.1:20426041-20482866 GCF_013358625.1 Macadamia integrifolia
AGGTGTGGAGGGAGGACAACATAGGTAATTGAATTGGAAGCTCTTTTTTTTTCTTTCCAAAATTTTGTGTATTGCATTTCAAAAATGCAGTTCTGTACTTTTATTCCTTTACAAATTTCTCTTACATTTAGGACAATTCGTGTAAAATATTTCCTGTTTAAACAAATGGAAACTATGCCTTAAGCTATGACCGATTTTATTGCCTATTCATGCCCATGGACTGGGGTTTCTGGGTTATCTTTCTTTCCCACTCAGATCTGATCTCTCAGCTTATGGTAACCACACTGCCTCTTTTCGCTTGTCTAGGCTCCTTTGAAAGTCTATTTTAAGGTCTGTCTCTAACCCATGTTTCTTGGTTCTTCATCGGTCCTTGGATTCAACATGGAATTTCTCTTTTGCACACCAATCCGTTGTTTTTATTACTCTCTGGTTTCCTCAACACCTTTCATATTTCTAAATCACAGGCCGGGCACAAATCTCCATTGAAACCCTCCTAAATTTGTATTTATTCTAAAATTACTCCACAGCTTCCTTGTGATGCAGTAACGCTTGTGTGGGTTGCCTCGAACCCTATTGGAGGCCCAGACTGAGGACTGGGTCCAAGTTTGGTGTGGTTTAGTAAAATATTAGAAATTTATTTATTTATTTTAAATTATCTTGCAATCTTTTATACTGGAAAATTTTAGATGGTATTGGTATATTACATTGGATTTTTACCCCAAAAAAAAAAAAAAAGGTTTATTACATTGGATATTAGATTGAGTTTTTAGTTTCCTATTTCGAGAAGAGTTGTTTTAGTAGTTTCTATCAGGAGTCTTTTCCTTATCTTTATATACTTGCATGTAACCCTACAACGTAGACAGTTGAAATAGATTTTGCGTTTGTTTTACTATGACTGTGGTGCCATCGCTGGCTGTGTTGTCACGGTCGTGGCACATGTGGAGGGATGCATGGGCGTGCATTTTAGCATGCTGTAGAACCGTGGCATCATGTTGTATTGTGAAGAAGAGCCTTGTGATGATCCGAAGTATGTCAGTATGATTTTTTGGGGTAGTTGATGTCTACTTGTGAAAAAGGGCGAAAAGCTTAAGAGCTACCTTGAGAAAGGGTGGTGTGCCTCATCCTCCTTGGTGCCAATGCATCTCAGCATGGCATCATAATTTGCCACAAGGCATTGTGTGCGGGATTGGCCTGGCCACGCGTGCATCAGTATCACAGGTATTCCATGGGCGGATCCCATGGCGGGCACTCAAAGCCGAAGTGGGCAATTGGCGTTTCCCCTCTAGGTCTGATTACTGATGAGACCATGTTCAGCAGAAGGTGCTAGCATGGCGCACCATCAGGAAGGTGGAGGTTCGGGACTGTGGATGCTACTAGCACGAACTATGTGACAATGGCACAGTCTTGAGTGGTTGGGCTATCCCGTGCCTTATGTGGGGGTGTGGTTGTCTTGGGCAGCACTTAGGCTCGGCGTGCCTAGAACGAGTCGTCAATTGGTTTCTGTGAATTTGAGCCATTGAGGTTGAGGTGACACCCTTGACATTGAGTTTCAGCCACTTGTCCTTGCTTCACTCAATTGCTTTTATTTATTTATCTGAAGAAAAATTTGTTAATGATTTATTATAAATTATAGAAGAGATGGACAAGAAGCTCACTCAGAAGGTTATGATGGGTCTATAGAGAAGCTTATGCAATTAGGGAACAGCCCCAACTACGTCAATTATTTATGATAGAATTTCAGTTGTAATTATGAAGCCAAAGAGCTTCTGAGAAGAGAATAAGAGATCAAGGATGTGATGTCTTTAGGGCAAGCTCAAATTTAGTGAAACCTCCCTATCACATGGTCCTAAAGTTTCGAAGTCACAAGACAAGCAAACAAGAATGGGAAAGAGGCTTATCTTCCACCACACGAGGAATATCTACTGGGGATTTACCACCCTCAGTTAATGGTATGATCAATGGTTAACATCTTATTTTTTCACCGCCATCCAAAAGTAAAACTTCACCTTGCTGTGAATCTTCCACACCAATTTCTTTGGAAAAGCATCATTCGTTCTTAGGATCATAAGGAATTGGATGATGTTTGTCAGACATAAAAGAATCCATATTTGGATTTCTCCGTAGCTCTTGTATCATATTTACATTTGTTGATTTTTCAGCTGCTTAATATTCTTAAGCTTCTTTATTTCCTTCTCTTATGAGATTGGAAGGAAGTGTGATTCCTTGATTTCCCCTCTCACCCCATAATATTGTAATTTGGTTTATGTTTTCCTTTTTCCACTGCTAAAACATTGTTGTTTTTTGCTGCTTGTGCCTGTTGAGGCAAACTTTTCATTCTTCCTTGGCAACGGTTATGTTTAAATATTGAAGCAAGCTTCTCATTAATTAATGGTCTTTCATCTAATGTGATTTGATAGATGCCATGGATCATTGACTCTTGCCATTAGAGATACTTCACTTTTTGGTGCTGCATATCCATCTTCAACTAAATGCCAAAGATTTTCTGACACAATCTTCAAAAGTGAGCATGAGACTCTGAGTCTATTTAATTGAATGGTGGACTTGTTGCAACTTCTCACATAATAAGGGAATTGCTCCAACTCCAATTCTATTGTGACAACAGAAAGAGTGATGAGACTCTGCAAGTTCTTACAAGTGTAATCCTTTGGAGTATAAACTATAGGAATAGAATATGGAGAACCTACCTGTTTTGGAGAATTGCCTTGTGAAAGGCTTAACTACTATTTAACTTTGGAATTTGTGGGCTGTTCCCTCATGCCTTGGAAACATTGAAGATTTAATGTTAGGTGAGATTCCTGGGTATTTTGAATGTTTTACTCATTTCTATTAGATACAACACTTCTCATGATAAATTTCTGGAGTTACTGAGATTCCAGATTGTCTTTTAACAAGATCTGTTGATCGTTTGATGTTTTCCCTTGATAAACATAAAGTGAAGGAAATATCAGAATCCAATGGAGGACACATTAAATTGATTCATGTTCTCATTTTCCTTTGGATTTTGGGAGATCAAACTGCACTCAGTTTAGGCTTACTTCTGGTAGTTTAGACTAGGTTTAACCTATTCATTTAAATTATATAACAGACTACAACTAGACTGATCATTTCAATTATGTGGGGATTTTGATTTTGGATAACACAACTAAATCATGTGATTCTTGACTTACCTAGCCTGATGCAATGTAAATAATATATTTATTGTCAGCTGATTTCTAGAGGATCCAAAGTTGTCCTAAAATACAACATATTACTTCCTTTTTCATTGAATTTATTTCCATATTTTCCTTTAGCTTCTTCTGTTGAAAGAAACTGTGGTCTTATTTTGTCTGAGCTTAGAGTATGCGTGCTTTCAACTTGGAAGCAGAAATGGAAGAGTTGAATTCATGTAGTCTTGTGCATCCTTCTCTTTTTTTTTTTTTTTTGGTGGGGTGGTGAGGTTGAATGGAAAATAAATAGAAGAGCAACCTAGTGCATGAGGCTCCCACTACTGCAGAGTCTAGGAGGGACAAGTGTACGCAGCCTTACCTCTTGCTTCACAGAAGAGGTGGTTTCCGTTGAATGGAAAACATATTAAGAAAGAAGCAGAATAAAATGTAAAAGCCAAATAGATGATACATCAAAAGACGAGGCCGGGAGGGGAGGGAGGGAGGAGGAGGAGGAGGGGGGGATGATCTCATGAAGATGAAAGATTGTTTGTTGCTAGGAGTGTTAGGGCTCACAGCTCGAATGGGAAGATGTTTGTTTTCTGATCTCAAAAGAAATGGCTTCCTAGATCTGACTTCAATAAAACAATCGTACTTCTTTGTGGAAATGAAAGGGCTGCCTAGATACAGAGGATGGCAAAATGATGCCCCCACCCCGTGTTTATGCCCATAAGTGCCCCTGCATTGGCCTTGTGCTGGCGTAGGGGCCATGGCGTTCGTTTCCCCATATTATTGTTATTGGAGAATGTATCTCTTAACTGGGCACCTGGGTATTTTAAACCCCAACACACAAAACTTAATGCAGTGTTCTATATAGCAAGTACACAAATACACAATGCAGTAATACCATAAAAGGAACATCTCGATCGATATATAGGTAACTCGGAATGCAAGGTCTTAAAAAGTAGAATTGGGGATCGAATAGGGTCGGAATTGGTCTGAGTCAGTTGGATCCAACCGATTCCAGATCATTTTACGCTAGAAATGGGATCGGTTGTGGAATCCGAATCAGTCCCAAAATCTGTCCGATCCAGCTATTTTAAAGTGATTGATTTAGATACTCCAATCCGGTTATACGATGTGTTTAGAATCAGAATCGGTGACCACTATAAGATGAGTGCTTTCTTATTCCGACTTCCACAGAGCCTCTAGTAGCACAGCTAAGACAACAATGGGTTCTCTACCCCTATGGGGATGGAGCGACAGAAATTTTGAGAATCTAAGAAAATGTCACAGTGAGACGAACCATTTATCATTACGATAAGTGTCAAGTGGAAGTGCAGTGATCGTCAGCCAAACTATAATAATTCGGATCCCTAGAAGAAATAAATTTTCAATAATATTATCACTGCGCATGAAATGTTTCACTACTAGTAGAGGAAAAAAGCACGAGAAGGTGGGTTATATAACTCTCAAACTAGGTATGATTAATTGTAAAATGACTTTGTCCACTTGATTCTTCTTCAACCCATCAATGAAAGATTTAGGGAAGGCTTGGATGGATTATGATGAAGAGAACAAGGTGGAGTGGGAATGCAGAAGAGAGAGTGTGTGATGAGGCTCTTACTTTGGTAGTTAGACCATTGTTGGAAAACCAGATTTTGTGACTCGACTCGTCCTCTTTAAATCCTAGTGAGTCGGAGCAAGTCTCAAAAAAACCAAAAGAGTCATGTCAAATTTCCCTCTCTCATTTTCATACCAGTTTTTCTCAAACAATCCAAATAAATAATTAATAAATAAAATAAATGAAACAAGATAGAATAAAAGTGTTTGTTTTTCAAAAATTTTTATGAAGCTCATCATTCATTGTCTCTTGGATGAAAGTGATAAGATCTGACTTGGAGATGTCATGGTTATAAATCATGTTTTTTAAATTAAAATTTAGATGTATATACTCAATAATCACTAGATTCAACACAGAAAACTTCGGCCACTGAACATTTAACCTCATTAGAATATATTTTAGTTCAAAACTATTCAGAAAAGCCAACTTATATTTTTGACAAGAATCGACTGTTTTATTGTGACTCGGGCAAAACTAACGAGTCTTGAATGACTCGGTATGATTTGGTCCCAACCTTATCATTTTTTAATACAGGACGAGTCTCCATGACTTGTGATTAGGTTTCTAATCTTTTGACCAAACTCGGCCTAGTTTTCCTAGTCAAAAGCTAGTTTGCCAACAATGAGTTAGACTACTAAAGCTAGTCACTAGTGAAAATTGAATGAACAATAAAATTAATCTCATGTTGACTTCGTTTAATTGTAAGGGGAATTTAAAGGAAAGGGAAATGAAATTTTTATCCTTAAAAAGGAAATGTTTGTGATCATTTCCCCATATGATCCAAGCAATTGTATAAACTACTTAATTTTTGTAACCATATTTAGTAATGATTATTTTACATGTAATTTTTATTTTACATATTATAGCAAAGGGTTTTGCATGCAGCAAAGTGAAATTTCATAACCAAATATGGAATAATCTGAAGTCAATGTTATAGGCACATGGGGTGATGATTATATACATTTTCTTTTTAGGTAAGAAATTTCACTTCCTTTCCCTTCAATTCCATTGCATCTAAAAGTAGTTAGATTTACACCTTTTTTTTTTTTTTTTCTAAATATACTCCTACTGAGCACTACTAACTAATGGCCAGCTTATTGGGTGCTAGTAGGGCCAACGACCACCTACTCCACACACACACACACCCACTCACACATGTTAGATTTACACCAAAAAGATAAAAGGGGAAATGTTTTATTTGGGGGAGCCTTGTGCTAGGAAGCATGCTGTCATTTTGCTTTTCATGGGGTGGGGTGGGCTGGGGTGGGCTGGGGTGGGCTGATCGTTTCACCCCCTCATGAGTCTACACGCAGGGGCCACGCTCCTCTAAAGAAACCATTTTATTGTGATAAACAAAAAAAAAAATCATGAATAACTTCTCTGTGCATACATTC
Organism: Macadamia integrifolia; assembly: GCF_013358625.1. Classification (NCBI taxonomy): domain Eukaryota; kingdom Viridiplantae; phylum Streptophyta; class Magnoliopsida; order Proteales; family Proteaceae; genus Macadamia; species Macadamia integrifolia. The sequence goes on from NC_056564.1 coordinate 20,432,224, forward strand.
TGCTACCAAAAACCTTATTTATTCCCTTATTTCTCTTGTACGAAAAAAATAATAATAATTACATGATTACCCACTTTTGGATTTCCCTTTACAGAATTATTCACTTAAAGTTTCAGTTAACAAAAATACCCAAAATTAAGTTTAGGTTTACAAATCTACCCACTTAAAGTTTCAATTAACAAAAATACCTACTTGTATGTGCCAAATGAATGAGAATTATTGTTTTAGATAATGATGAAGGAGAATTATAGTTTTAAATAGTTTTATAAATCCAAACCTGTTTTTAGATATTTTTGTTAACTGAAAGTGGATAATTTTATAAAAGAAAGTCCAAAATTGAGTAATCATGTAATTTTAAAAAAAAAATCCAAATTATTATTTTGTTTTTTGGTAATTTGCTTCGTTATCCCAAGCCAAGATTCCAATCCAACAGTCTTCATTTTGATTAGAAAACTCATATCTGGCAGAAGGAAGGGACCACGATCTCATCTTATCGGGGAAAAAAAGTCACGGCCTCTTCTTATCTTATTGGGAAAATTACATGATTATCCATTTTTGGATTTCCTTTTACAAAATTACCCACAAAAAGTTTTGGTCAACAAAAATACCCAAAATTAGATTTGAGTTTACAAAATTACCCATTTAAAGTTTAAGTTAACAAAAATACTCAAAATCAGGTTTGGGTTTATAAAATTACCCACTCAAAGTTTTAATAATAAAAAAAATACATTATTATATGTGGAAGATGAAGAATCACTATTTTGGGTAGTTTTGTAAACCCAAACTCAATTTTGGGTATTTTTGATAACTTAAATTTTAAATGGATAATTTTATAAAGAAAAACTTAATTTTGGATATTTTTATTAACTGAAATTTTTGATGGGTAATTTTGTAAAGAGAAATCCAGAAGGCGGTAATCATGTAATTTTCCCTATCTTATCTGTGATTAATGCTCTTATTGAATATGAATATTCTAATCCAACAGTCGTCATTCCTCCTATACTCCCTTGGTGGACCCCATCAAATATACCTTCATCATTCTCAGGCGGAGCGGACTCTAAAACCCTTGCATAGACAAACGGAAATCATACAAAAGGGCTTTCTCTGGTTATTGGATGCTGTGATCACTTTCAAGATTCAACTTTTTCCAGCCAAAACCCGTTCAGGTCTCCATTTTTTCTCCAATTCCGATCCATTTCTTCTTAAGATCCTCGGAAATCCCACTCATTGGTACCAGATTCGCTTACTATTCTTCAGATTCAATCACTTTTCGTCTGAGTCATGGAATTCCTGCAACTTTAATCGATTCTCTGAACACCTAGGGCTTCTGCTTCTTCAAATCTAAGCCTTTTTGCCATGGGCGGAAAAACTGAATCTTTAAATGGTGTGAAATCGGGATCGACACAGACCTCAATGGGGACGGCTCAAATCGGTCTCAAGCCCGATCTTTTCAACTTCTCTCTGAAATCTTTGAAATTGAAGACCAAGCAACAAGAGCTCCTGATTCGCGTCAGCGTACTCGGCCTCATCTATATCTTGGCCTTCATCACAAGGTTGTTCAGTGTTCTTCGTTATGAGAGTATGATCCATGAGTTTGATCCTTACTTCAATTATCGAACAACGGTTTTTCTTACTGAGAAGGGATTCTATGAGTTCTGGAACTGGTTTGATTCTGAGAGTTGGTATCCGTTAGGTCGGATCATAGGAGGGACGCTTTATCCTGGTCTCATGGTTACAGCTGCTTTTATTTACTGGGTTTTAAGGTTTTTGAGGTTTGCAGTCCATATTCGTGAGGTTTGTGTTTTAACTGCTCCGTTCTTTGCTTCGAACACAACTTTAGTGGCTTATTTGTTTGGGAAGGAGATTTGGGATTCTGGGGCTGGGCTTGTAGCAGCTGCATTAATAGCCATTTGCCCAGGTTACATCTCGAGATCTGTGGCTGGTTCATATGATAACGAAGGAGTTGCAATCTTTGCATTGTTGCTCACGTTTTATCTGTTTGTTAAGGCGGTAAATACAGGGTCTCTTGCGTGGGCTCTAGCTTCAGCTTTTGGGTACTTTTACATGGTTTCTGCATGGGGTGGCTATGTATTCATCATCAATTTGATCCCTCTTTACGTATTAGTTCTTCTCATCACTGGGAGGTACTCGATGAGGTTGTATGTTGCATATAATTGCATGTACGTGCTCGGAATGCTGCTTGCGATGCAGATTAGGTTTGTTGGGTTTCAGCATGTACAGTCTGGGGAGCATATGGCGGCAATGGGTGTGTTTTTCTTAATGCAGGTTATCTCTTAGACCTATTAATATTGGTTTTCTTGGATTGTTATACCATCTAGCTCATTGCATATGAAGATTCCCCATAATTGTTGTGTTTAGAATTTGTTGTCGTATTTGATTTTCTTGATGTAAGATGTAATTGTAGTTGGACTTGCAGGGCCAAATTTTCTGTTACAATGCAAATAATGCATATTGAATTTACATTTAACTAATGCTTTATGTGGATTAAATGAATGAGCTCCCTGTTGGATTTTAGATTGGGTAATAGTTTCTTCTGCCATCGAGCCTCTATGTTGTGGAGTCTAGTGTGATTAACTACTGTGTTTATTTTGCTTCTCCTTTATTAACTTCTATATATGAGGCATTATATTGTCTTTTATATATTTTTTGCTGGTACTGATGTTTTATTTCATTGATTATGTGGAATGTGGTAGCCATTACCGTTTTTCATGTTTTATTTGCTTTGTGATTTTAGCTGTAATACAATTATTTCTTTTAATTTTCTATGTCATGGAAGTTGAAAAGAGCAAGCTTAAGGTCCTCATTCTAATTCTAATTTACTCACTTCCAGTGAGTCTGCAAAAAGAAAGCCTTTCAGTTGCCAGCAATGGATTTGGGTGATTTTTCAAACTTGTGGAATTTGTATGAGGTCAATCATATGATCCAATATGTCCTCCTAATTCTCCTCTATGCAGTTCCCATACAAGGTGTTGTCGTAGAGATGTAGCTGGGATGCACTATCAAGTACCCATGAAAAGAAAGCCATCTTGAAGTGAATATGTAGGATCTTGGTCTTCTTGCTGTAATTTCTGATATATAACAGAGAAGTCCCTGTCTGTAGCTTACCCACTCTTGATGTAATCAATAATCGTGGCATGTGCTGAAAAGGTGTGCAAGGTCAACACCTTCCTGCTCAATGTGTCAGCCACAATATTTCCTTACCTGCCTTATATTTGAGAGCAGAATGAATTTCCGCCTTCAAATAATTGAGCTTGAGGTCAATAATATATATTTATAGACTAAGGCTAGATCTGGTATGATTTCTACTGCAATTTTGAATTGGTTTAATGAAATAGTCAACAAATAGATTTTTGGTCATGAAATTGAAATTGCTTTGGGTGAATCGATCTGAAATATTTCAAGAATAAGAAATCCATTTGGTAGTTCAATTATTTAGAATAGTTTACTATATTTCTTTGGAAGAGGGTGGTGGTGGAAGGGGCAAAGGCGGGGGCGGGGGCGGGGGCGGGGGCGGGGGCGGGGGCGGGGGCCTTGGCCGGGGCAGGGCTGGGAAGGGATAGTGCTGGGGGAGGTGGCAATGGTGGTGGTGGTGGCGGTGGCATAGTGGTGGTATTGGGAGAAGAAAGGTGGTGTTTTATTTTTAAGATGAAGTTACTGTTTTACCCCTCAAATTAACCATGTGCTCATTAAATAGCAAGAGTGAAATCAATTACAATTTCAAAATTGGAACAACTCCTCAGCTATTTCAGAATTTCTATTCCATTTGATTTCGATTTCCTTGAAATAAGGTACAGAAATCAAACCAAACAATTTCAGAGATAGAAATCACCCCATTAGATTGAAATAGAAATCATGCCAAATCAGGCCTAACTCTTGGGCAAAATTAGGATCCAAAGAGGATTCTTAATTGCCAAGTCTAGACTAACTATTACTTCGACTCCAAGCTGGACTAACCGACTACTACTCAAAACTCTTCTGAACCTATTAACTGCTAATGGAAATGAAATAAATACATCTGTAAAATTATTACTGTAACCCTTAGAATATCTTCTAATGGCTAAACTACCCTTGCACAAACAGATAGCCTCTTTATGACTTGGATAATGCACTACTGATTTCCTGAATAGGTTCTTTGGCTTGAAACTCCTTTGGCTGGGTTCCGAAGTGGCTCATACTTGTCCAGCCAAGCCATTGCTGATGATGCATTACATACACTTCTTCCATTTAACTCTTCGTTGTTGTTCTTCAAAAATGCTTTGACCTATTCTATCAACATAATTGATCACATTCTTTGGTCATAAAAAAATGATGGAATGTTCAGACATAGTCGATTGATGGGGATTTAAATGTTTCAGTTCTTTCTATTTAATGTGCATTACCTTGCAAGCCAGCCTTGCTTATGTGTTCAAGTCTCATGGGACCTACTTTCCATGTAAAGGCCTCATAAGTTGCATACATTCGGCCCAGGTTGTACTGCTATTAACTGTAGTCTGATGTCTTCGTGTAGAGATGAATGGCAGAATGGGTGCTCTTTCTGTTGGAAAGTAATAATCTGCATCTTGATTAACCTTTGATAGCTGAGTTGAGTCTTTAATATTGGTGTAAAATCTAATCAATGATTTTTTGTGCAGGTGTTTTACTTCTTAGATTGGGTTAAGCACCTGCTAAGTGATAAGAAATTGTTCCAAGCCTTCTTAAGAATCACTGTGACTTGTGCCATAGGAGTGGGTGCTCTTGCTCTTGGAGTTGGCATGGCGTCTGGGTATATCTCTCCATGGACAGGCCGTTTTTACTCTTTACTTGATCCAACATATGCAAAGGATCACATTCCAATCATTGCATCTGTCTCTGAGCATCAACCAACAGCATGGTCATCTTTCATGTTTGACTTTCAAATCCTTCTCTTCCTCTTTCCTGCGGGCTTGTACTTCTGTTTCAAGCGCTTGTCCGATGCCACAATATTTGTCGTTATGTATGGCCTCACAAGCATGTATTTTGCTGGTGTGATGGTTCGGTTAATTCTTGTTGCCACACCTGCAGTATGTCTTATCAGTGCTATTGCAGTATCTGCCACAATAAAGAATTTGACTTCTTTGCTGCGCACGAAGCATAAGGTTCCGCATGGTGCTTCTGCCAAAGGAACCACTAGTGCAAAGGCTTCTTCTAAGGTGCTTACTTGCATATCTATTACTTGGAATTATGACGTCTCGTATGTCTTTCTTTATTTATGCAGTTTACTTATCTTGAATTTGTCCTAATGAAAGCTGTCTACTGTCAGAACCTCAAACTAATGTTTCAGGTCCTTATTATCTCTGTCCACTTAATTTAGTGTTCTTGCATGATATCCTTATGGTTTAAGACCTTTCGTTCTATAGTATCTTCCCCCCCCCCCCCCCCTTACTTTTCTTGGAAGTTTATCCCTTTTGTATGGGCAATGAGTTGATTTCATGGTTTGCATACCAGTCAAAAGAAGCCCCTATAAGTATGCAATTTGTGAAACCAAATAAAACCTATTTTAAAAAAATTATGAATTCCTTGAAATCCAAAATAACAAAAAATTTACAATTAATATTATTTTTTTAATTCCCCATCATTAAAAAAATAATAATAATAAAGTACTTTTTTTTTCTTTTTTTCTTTTTTCTTCTTCTTCTTCTTCTTCCTTTCCTCCTTTCTTTTTTTTTTATTTTTTTATTTTTATTTTTTACTTATGTGGATTTCATTGAAGCCATTGGCCATACATCTCATCCTCTACAACAGTTTTCATTAAAATTTCAACCCATTTTCTTATAGTTTTTCACCTTTTTTCCTTTTTTATTTTTCAATTTTCCCAAAAAATAAGAGAATACCAAAAAAAAAAAAAAAACCAGAAAAAAAAACTGAAATTCCAGTGGATCATACGTGTCATCTTCCACATTAACATATAATTAATCTGCATAGATTTCATCTTCCTCAATAACATATAATTAATCTGCACAATAATCGTGCATGTATCACAGTAGAATCAAAATTTCCTTAAAACAAAAAAAAAAATCTCAGTTTCAGGGGAAAAGTTGAAAATTCTTGCAAAAATCCATGCAAAATTACACATTTGATGCATGCATATCTGTAGTTTTTGGCCTAGGGTCTGATTCTTAACAAAATAAAAAATAAAAAACCATGACTTGAATTTACCTCAATTTGCTCAGTTCCTCTTGAATCCGAGTTTTCTTGCTGTTTTATCCCAATAACTGTGATTTGATCCTTTTATTAGAGTCAATTGTCAACTGAGATTGCTTTCCCAAGCTCAAATCCAAGTAAATCTGGCATTCAAAGACTCTTTCTGCTCTTTTGGTTTTTCCTTTTTGACATTTTTGTTTGTAGGTCATATTCTTTGTACCATGTTGTGGGGTATCTCATTGAGTACACAAAATATCAGCCCAATACGTCTAATACTGTGGCTAATCCTAACCATGTACTATCTATCCCATGGTTAGAATTGCCACATTATCATCCCACTAGGCACAAGATGGTCAGCTTATGAAAGCGGGACATTCAAATGAGTTTTACCCTATTGATAAAAAGTCGACAACTGCGAATAGTCCTTTTGGCTTTGAGATTTCTTTGATTCCTTCCACTAACCACAATATAGCCCATTAATCCTGGCCAATCAGTTGCCTTAGAAAAAATTCTGAGTTTTCCTGAGGAAGATAACTATGGTTAACTTCATCCTTTAAACATTGAGAAAAAATATCATTCTGTCCTGGTTGTCTGCTTTTTCCCTTACTACAAGCAAGCTTCTGATGCTTGTTTGAGTTTTGATATCCTCATGCTTATTTTTGTGAATTTCTCCCTTTAATCCTGTCTTGAAACTTCATTTTTTCTCTAAAGCCCACTCGAGTGGCCATGTGGTCCATCAGGAGAGGGCCCTAGGTGATACTCATCTTGGCGAGGCTAACCAGGTGAGTAAGGCACCCATAAGGTGTCATTTTCGCTAGACGATCTCCTGGCCCTATATAATTTCTTTGTATGCTTTTGTGGCATTTTATTTATTGCAATGTGTCTATGTGTGTCTTACACCATTATTTTTTACTTGTCATGCATAAATGATAAACTACATTGGATCCTCTTTCACAAGATTTTCTTTGGTCGTCAAACATTTGTTCTGTATACATGTATTACAGCATTTCAATTATCAAATATGTTAAAGACTTGAGACAAATCATTAGAACAAATTTAGTGTTTGTGGGATCAGATTGCCATGTATCAATCCACATATCAGGGAAGGGGCTGGGATCAGAAGATCCTCAGTGTCAGTGATATTTAGGCTTCACCAGGGTGACCACTATACAAACTAGGCTTCCCTGGCTTTGACAACTGTGTCAAGCTTTTCCCTTTCATCTTTTCTAATCCTGTAACTTTAATTGATTTCACCCATTAACATCTATTCATGATGCTTTATTATTTCATTCTTGAATTCTTTTGTTAAAATCCTAATGGTTTAACCCTTGACTTCTATATATGCTCTTTTCTTATGTTCTTTAATTGCTCCACTCTCTTCTAGCCGTTACCCAACCCTGTATTTTATTTGGATCTGCTTAGTAGAGGGTGCTTTTCCCCTGCCTTTCTTACATCAGCACTTTGTTCACTTCTGTTAGGCTAAGTTCTTTCCGCAAGAATTGGAGAGATATCTTAACGGCTAACCTACACACTGTCCTGAATCAAATTGGATGTTCCTAAGATATGTTAACTGCTATAAATTCTTTTCAGAAGAAGATTATCATCAATAAATATTAAATATATATGTGTGATGGGTGGGCTGAAACTTCCATTGACAAGCCTTCTACTACAATGCTCTATTATGTTCTTTGCATGAGTTTGGTTAATACTTCAGCTACTATTCTAAGGGGGAATGACAAGAGGGACCTTCCTGTTGACTACCCCTGGTGCTGTTGGGGATAAAGAATTTGCTGAACATTGATGAGAGGATGTAACATGAAGGCACCGTTTGATAACGTTTCTGCTGTTTCTGTGTCTAGAAACAACAGAAATGGTTTTTCACGTTTTCGGTAACAAAAATGGATTTTTTGGTGTTTGATAAGCCTGTTTCTCGAAACGTTTTTTGCAGACATAATGCCACTAAAAACCCTAATAGTATCATCGGATGCCCAAAAGGGAGAGAGGGTTCGGTTGCCCCTTTTAAGGTTTAACTAGTTGAGAGATTTATCAGGCATAACAGAATTTTTTTTTTCTCTCAAATTCGTTTCTAGAAACGACGAAACAAGTCCGACTTGTTTCGTCAAAGTCGTTTCTAGAATTGTAAATAGGCATAAATTTTGATTTATGTTTTTAGAAACGGGTGAAACGGAACAATTTTATCAAACGCTTTTTAGGCTGTTTCTCCGTTTTTAGGCACAAGAAAATGCAGAAGCAGTAAAAAGGAAACGTTGTCAAACGGTGCCGAAAACATATAATGAGAAAATTAGTATATTACTTGAAATATGCCTAGTTCATTGGATTCATAATTAAGTTATTCTTATTTAAGATAGGTTTCTTTCTGTAACCCTCAAACTTAGAAATATACATGTTTGCTGTGAAATATTGATACTTATTTAGTCTGGCTATATTATTTTTCCTATACATAGCAAGCTGTATTCAAACCCACAGCTTCCAGGTTGCATGCATTGATGCATGGCACCATCTGCTTGAACTTTGTTCTGGCATCATGATTAAAATTACAGATGGAATTCTTGTTTCCCTTTTTTTGTCTGGTGTCTTGTCTGATTATCTTGAATTACATAAATTATAAATACATCCTATCATTCTCTCATTTCTATAGTTCTACTGAAATTCTGTGATTAGACTCTCACATTTCTTGAATGAACAGGCTTCACTTGATCAATCCTTGCCTTTCCAAAGAAACGGTGCTATTGCTCTACTTCTAGGAGCGTTTTATTTGCTCAGCAGATATGCAATCCATTGCACCTGGGTCACATCAGAGGCATACTCTTCTCCTTCGATTGTCTTGGCTGCAAGAGGTGCCCATGGTGGAAGGGTTATTTTTGATGATTACCGTGAGGCGTACTTTTGGCTCCGCCAAAATACTCCTTCAGATGCCAAAGTGATGTCCTGGTGGGATTATGGGTATCAGATCACTGCCATGGGAAACAGAACAGTTATTGTTGACAACAACACATGGAATAATACACACATTGCTACCGTAGGACGGGCGATGTCATCTTATGAAGACGAGGCCTATGAGATTATGAGATCCCTAGATGTGGATTATGTACTGGTAGTATTTGGAGGTGTTTCTGGTTACTCTTCAGATGATATTAACAAGTAAGCATTGAAATTATTTTCACAATTGGAACTCAGCTACAGATTTGCAGTCAAACACAATAACATTCTTTATGTGCAAAATATACATTTTCTCATGCATTTTCATTTCATGATGTGAGGCTTTTAAAATTGATTATTTGAATCCTATTACTTTTAATTTTATATTTGTTTGTGAACAGAACTTTTTAAATTCAATCAGAAGTTTGTTGCTTTATACATGTAAAACTACAAACACCGTTACTGTCCATAAATCTTAAAAATTTCGACCTTTATAGTCTTCTGTCTCTATCAAGGATTAAAGTATCGGTATCGGTCGTCGTATCGGTCGGCCAAAATTAAGATACGTATCGGAGGGTATCGTATCGTATCGGAGATACGCACATAAATGGATAGGAAACACTTTTTTATACATTTTTGCATAAAAAATAGTTAAAAAAAGTTATATATAACATGTATTATGCATAAACAGTAAATTGAGAGTATTGCACTAAGAATCCAAGGTTTGTAATTGTCCCATAAATGTAAAATCCTTGTTCCCAACCTTGATTTCTACTTTAGCTAGAGAGAAAAATGGTTGGTAGCAACTTTGGAACAAAAACACCTCAAAAAATTGTGTTTTTCTAAAAAATTACCCATTTTGGCCATTTTATAACCGTATCGGTACGTATCGGTGTGTATCAGTCGACACATACCGATACACACCAATACGTACCGATACATACCGATACGTACCGAAACGTACATTTCACGTCAATTTTGAATTTTTCATAGAGTATCGGTACGTATCGGTGAGTATCGGTGCGTATCGGTGGTGTATCGGTGTGTATCATAGGATACATATCGATACATAAGGGTTTTAAAATTTTCATGTATCGTATCGGTATGTATCGTGCCGATGCCTACCGATACGGATACGTATCGGCCGATACGGCATGATACGCACCGATACTTAAAACCATGGTCTCTATAGTGAGGAACGTGGAAGAATTCTTGGGATGTAGCTTTCTTGTCTATTGATGAATGTTCATTTAAATATCATGAACATCCTAGATCAATTTGTTTGTCAACTTCTTACCTCTTCTTGTAAAAAAGGTTGGGGGGGGGGAGGTTTGCCATCTGTTGGACCAAAGCTTACAGTAACATATTCCAAATTGCCTAGATTGTTTCCTTGGTCTTACATGAACACAGTAGAGCCAAATTTCAAACTGCTGAATTTGTACTGCAGCTTTGGCCTGCCCTTGGAATGGTCAGTCAAGTTGATATCCCTTATGGTGTTAACATGTTCACTGGCTGAGATGCAAAGAATACCATTTTCTTACTGCTATGGTATTCTCAGCGGCTACTTCCACTTTTATCTCTCATTCGTGATGCAGGTGCATCTTTTTATTATTTTGTTACTAGCAATTTCTAGCATGGTTGTCAAGGCGTCACTTAGGCATCCAAGCACCTTTTGCTGGAAGGGCATCTTGGTTGTCTAGGCAAGGCCAAAGAGTGCCCGGACGCCTTCTTGGTGTCACCTTGATTTTTCCCTCCAACTCCTAGGATTGCCTAGATGCCATGGCAACTATGATTCTAGTTGACTTTGATTTACTCTTTATAATAAGTATGAGATTTATATTAATGGAAGTAAGATGGTTACCACTTTTTAGTATCTCTGTTTATCATTAGTTGTTGCATATTGTAATTAGTTTTACTATCTTTTGTCTGAATCTCAGTAGGAGTTCTGTAGAAGGCCTAAATTGTTTAATTTTGATTCTTTTAAGAATTAAGATTTATTCATTTTCTGATTAGTTGTTGACTCATGTTTACATAGGTTTGATTAGTTAAATGGCTTAAGTCTATTTTCAATTGTGAACAGATTAGAAATTGGGTTTATATGTATATCGGACCATGGGAATCGTAAAAGAGTTTAAAATTTATGAAAATCGATATCTGAAGCCAGGGTTTTTGATTAGTTCTTGCTGCTGTTCTGCTATTGCTTTGTGCTATTATTGCCAACATTTCTCTGTTAGTGCTTAAACTCAAACCTCATCTGATGTCTATAGGTTGTATTTTAATCTCGGTTGTTTCATGCATATATTGACTGTTTTAATTATCTGAGTTGAATTACTAGCTGGTTAGCTTTGTTTGGTAAAACTTCATTGGTTCTTTCTTGAGCAATTTACATCTCCCTCCCCTGTGTTTTGCTTTTAGTACACCCCACTCCCGTGCTTTCAAAAATTACGAAAACCTCCCCTGTCAGTAAAAAAAAGTCACTCCGTCATAGTTTGGCCGTTAAGATTTAATTTTTTCTTTTAAATACCCATATTACCCCTGAAGGAGTAAATTACCTATTATACCCATCGCCCAACTACATCAAACCCCTCCATCGATTCCGTTTTTCTTTTTATTCCAATTAATTGGAGTATTATGAGATCATATATTCCTTGAAGACCCGCAACTAAGGAGTATTCAAGCAGCTGTTACAGTTCCAGAAATCCAATCGGCAGCCTGTGAACAGGGTTTTCTGGGCAGACCTTCACACCTCCACAGCTTGCTGGCCTTTGCTCTGTTCGAGCCCCTGTTTTGGGGTTTCGTTCTTCATATCTGGAAGGCCACTCGACCAGCAGGCTGTGGACATTGAAGGCCTATTGAGGGTGCTACTGAGAATCTTCTGAAGATTCCAAATTTGATCACAATCAAGAAATCATCAGATCTCTCTAACCTGAATTCAGATTCAGGTATTGAAGACCACTAGAAGGCTCTTCAATCCTAGTTTCAAGGCCATCCTTGACCTGGTTTGATTGCTACAGTTTTCTCCTATTCGATCACATAAAACCAAAATTTCTGCCTAAGGTTTGATCTTCCACACCTGCAGACATACAAGGCCAGCAGTTTGGGGTCCTAATTAGTCCTATACAGACCACAATTGACCAGCATCTCATGCCCCTTTGAGCATTGGGTTGTGAGGAAACAGATTTCTCTCTAATCAGCCCTGTTTTCCAGGTTTGCTAAAGTATGTTTGTTGACCAGATCTGGACTTAGTTTTCTTCTGATTTTGGTTTGGAGCCTATTAGCAATTGGGGTTGTTTACCCAGTGTAAACCATCTTACATCTGTGAAACAGGGATTTAGTGGAGTTTAGGGTAGTGGAGTTTATTAGGGTTTAGATGTGAAGGTTTTGGATGAGGAATTGAGATGATTTGATGAATAAAATAAGAGAGAAAGAAGGAGATGGATGAAATCCCTCCATCGATTCCGTCGCCATTGACCGTGGCTGCTTGGTTCGCCGTCGTCTTCACCTGGACTCCTCATCGCCGGCGATGGAGGTGGGTGAAACTATGGTAAAAGGTTACGTATGAGAGTGGTTATGAGGGTAGGGATAAGGATAAAGGGTAAAATGGGAAAAAAATAAGTGGTTAAAAGCAAAAGGGCAAACTCGTATTTTAACACCCAAAACTAACAGTCTACTAACAGTGTTAACTGACATGGGAGGTTTTCGTAATTTTTGAAAACACAGGGGAGGGGGATGTAAATTGCTCTTCTTTCTTTAAGTTCTTGACCTCTATCTAGCCAAAAAAAAAAAAAGTTCTTGACCTCTGGCTTCTGATTCTTTAATTTTCAAGATTGGCTTGATATTGTCTTGTTGAATTTCATTAATTCATATTCATTCTTTTGATGGCCGATTAAATGAGCTGTTGAAGGCTTGGCTCCTCTTGTGGAAATTATGTCCAACCCAACTACCACTCTTAAGGCTTTGAGAAAATCTACTTTCCCTGACCCCATGGTGTGGAATCCCTTATTTTTTTGTTATGGGTAGTTTTTCTTCATTTCTCTTTTTCTCAACCCTACACTTTTCTCTTGAGAACTTACTCCATTTTCTAATTTCTGTCTCAGGTTTTAACTCTCCACCTGGCATTTGAAATCTCTTTTTAGTATAATTCTATTCTATAACCCTCATTTGTTGAGGATTTATTTATTTCCTGGGCCCACAGCTCATAGCATTATGGTTTTCCATTCCTTCTCCCAGAAATTAGTATTGGTCATTATTTTGGCGATGCTATAATTTCTGTTATTTCACCTTAATTTTTTTAGAATGTCGAGTATTGTGTTTAAAGTAATGAAAAATCTTGAAAGATGAAGTGGCCCCTCTTTTTTTTCCTTTCTTTCTTTCTTTCTTTCTTTTTTTTTTTTTTTTTTTTTTTTTTTTTTTTTTTTTTTTTTTTTTTTTTTTTTTTTTTTTTTTTAAATATATTTGGCATGTATCTGTTGTCCTCTGTCATTGATTCATTTTTTGTTGCATCAGATTCTTATGGATGGTACGGATTGGCGGTGGGGTTTTTCCTGTCATTAAGGAACCTGATTACCTTGTTAATGGCGAATACCGTGTTGACAAAGGTGCAGCACCCAAGATGCTCAACTGTCTCATGTAAGTTTTTTCACTTTGAAGACCTTTTTTTGGCGATAAAAGGTTGTCTGCTCCCTTTTGTTTTGGTATGTTCACAATAGTTTCACTTAAGCTCTTGATAAATTCATTGTTATTCAACCACACTTAAAATAATAATAATAATAATAATAATAAGAGAGGAAGAAGGGACTTGGTATACTTCATTGTTACTGATTCAGACAATGAATCTTATGATTCAAAGTGAATCAGTGCCGCAATAATTCAGACCCCTCACCCCAGCTGAGTTGTTTAGAAGAATCCTTTGAACCTATATTAGTCTTTGAGTTGGTCTGATTCAGTTGATTCTTATGGTTCCAAAAAAGCACAATGGAGTCCCTCATTGAGTTGATTCATTTGAGACTTGTCAAACTCAGTAATGCAAAATGTCCTCTTTTTAGCTCCTTCTTCCCTTCTTTAATTCTTCTGACCGCTCTCTAAGGGTTCGGGAAACCCTCTTTGCTTCTTTGACTTCCTATGAGCGAGACTTAAGGATTCTGGGTTTTTCTTGTTTAGAAATCAATGAGAATCTCATACAGCATTGGCATTGATATATTAGCTGCCGAATTGTCAGTACCTGATTTTGAGTTAGTTCGGCTGCTTTAAATTAGATGAATAATAACTTCTTTCTTTATTTTTTATTATTCAGTATTTTCCCCTATTTTTGGAGAATTCTTATGAATCCTTTCTCAATGCGACTTCCAATTAAGATTCAGTGAGACCTCATCGAGATTCTATATTAGTTTCATTATTAACATTTCGCTTTTTCTTGGGTTAGACGTTATTAACATTACCAGGGAAAAAACTATGTGAATAGTAGTAGTGTGACAAAGTTATTGTCTCTCTTTTCAAAATAATCTTTCAAAAAAATTTTTTTTTTTAATATTTGAAAATACTAGATTTGGTATGTGCTTTTTTGCATTTAGATTATTTATGGGCTGTTAGAAAAAAAAAAAAAAAAAAAAAAAATTGGCAGGTAAAAAACGAATAATTCCCGTTGGGCTAAAGTATATATGAAATTTTGTACCTATAAGCAGGCATTAGAAACTTGGTATAGACCTGATCTTATTATTAAACAAATACAAAATTAAGACCTAAACCACTGGGGTAGAGTTTATCATGCAATCAGGTAAGTAGGTATGCATTGAGCAACCTGAATGGGAAAGATAAACTGTCATGAAAAGAAAAGTTAATATGTTCTTATAAAACAATTTTTGCATAAAATATATTGATTGTTAATTATTATATTTCAGATTCTAGGGTCAACTACATTTAAACTCGATTTATTTTATATATAAATGACATAAAAGGGTATCATAAATTGTAGAGTTTTGCTCAAACTTAAGTAATTATGTTGCATAACTCATAGTAATTGATGATCCCATTTTAAAAAGGAAAATGTTTGCAGATTGTGGGAGGGGCAAATTTATGCAGCTTGCAGCTTACTCCCTGCTTCGCAGGAGAGGCTGTTTCCAAGAATTGATAATCCCATTTGTAACATATTACGTAATGCTCAAAGAAAAATTACAACAACAATAACAACTCAGCCTAACATATTAATTAATTCTCAAGGAAAAATGGGGTTGGCTACATGGAACTTTGCTTTCCAATCAGTTCTATTCAATTGCTACTTGATATAATGTCTAAGCTATACATGTTTTTCCTCACTACTTTTCAAGGAAAAATTACATAGAAGGCTGTAAGTTTTTTAGCAAAATCAGCAGCAAAATTCGACCTCTCTGATCCAATAGTGACCTGGCCAGCATTAATTCAGATGGAGTTGGAAAAGGATGCTCTTAGTCGTCCCCGTTTCAGATTTTTCTAGTTTCCCAGGTTGAGCTCCCCTTCTCCTCCCTGCTGATGGCAATGCTGAAGGTGGGGTTGGATCTTTGCGGTGCTCTCCCTGTTCTTTTTGGCCTTTGGGCCGTATCAGATTTTTCCTGCCATTTTTTAATTCTTAATATAATTCTGATTTCTAGCGAAAAAAAAAAGGCTGTAAATTTTTGTTTTTCTTTTGAAAGTATATACTTGATGAAGTAGAAGTTTGGGGATGATTTGGACATTTCATAGTGAATGATCAAACCATAAATTATCTGTTGATACAAAAGATATAGTATATATGTTCATATTACAGTCCAGTAACCTCTTTCTCTTATGGATAAACCGATGGAACGAGGTCTCTACGCTTGTGACCTGAACTTATTCATAATGCGCGTTACATGCTCCTATACTTCCTTCTATTAGTATAACTTTTTAATATTTTTTGCACCGCAGCTGACAGGAGATTGAAAGCCCGAGTTCAACCTCAATGTAGTGAGTTTTGAGACGTGTAGGTAATTGAATAGTGCATTCCCAAAAATTTCTATCCATTGGTAACTCAGAGCAGAGGAAGAGGGTGGGAGGTGACCTAGAATAGAGCTGATCCAGGTAGTGCAACATCCTTTTGTGCTTAATGTTTGGTAGGAGCTGAGCATACACTAGAATCACGCATAATGAAGCAGTCGAGGGGTAGGGAGGGAGCTTGATGGGGTAGCCTTAGGGAAGAGAGGGAAAATCGCATAAAGTGGGGGAAGGGATCACACCAACGTACAAGTTCACTAATTCTAAAATAAAATTCACTCTAAAAATCAAACATTGAGTTTATGCAAGTATATAAAGGAAAAATAATAAAACTCCTACTTAGACAACACTAAAACTGACTCCTACTTCATACGTATCCTACCCAAAACAAACTTGAGAAAAATAAAAGACTTAGAAAATAAAAGTCTTAATATTAAACTAAACTACTTCCAACCCTTATTGGACCAAAAAACTGGGTTGGACCTGTTCTTCTTGGCCCTTGGCTTCTACAGCCGGTCATGCTGGTCCAACCAGGTAAATCCCATTGTATCTACATCAGCTCTCTCCTTCTAAAAAGAACTCAACTCTGTCGAGTTTGGATGTGGTCCAAGAATGTTAGAGTCGATGCGCTTGATGAGAAAAGTACCAATTGTCCTCTTGAGCTTGAGGGGGAAGATCATTTGTTGGAAGGAACTTCATCTCAAGGCCACCATGCTGAAAAGAATATGTATTCTCATATCCACAGTGTTTGGCTTTCTTGTCGAATAACCATGGGCGCCCTAGAAGAATGAGACAAACTTTCAGAGGGAGAACATCACACTTAACCTGATCAATTAGTTCACCAATGGAATACGTGAGCAAACACCTTTCATGAATTTTCAGATTATTGTTGTTCACCCCCTAACCTTGTAGGGGTTCAGATGAGGCTCAATTTTTAGACCCAACTTGCGAACAACATCTTTAGCAACAACATTGGTATAACTGCTGGGGTCAATCACCATATTACACCAATTGTCATTGCATCGCACCTTGGTCTGAAAGATACTGTTACGGCGCCAATCGTCTTCCTCGGGAATCTTCTGTGTAGTCAAAAGAGGACGGATCACATAGAACGGTTGAGACTCACCATCACTGTTGCCATCATTGATCTCATTAGGCTCAAAATCACATTCAGGCTCCAGATTTATTATTCATGTTTTCGATTGCTCTTCTGGTGCATAGGGTATAAAATTGTCCTTGTCAATGTGGGCCAACAACCGGTTAAGACATTGATTAGCTCTATGCTCGTACCCCTTGCATGAGAAACATTGAATAGCCTCCTTTGGAAATACTGAGTTCTCGTCATAACCACGCTGAGGTGAGGAGTATGGATGATTAGGCCGTGAAGATGACATGTCTGAATCACGACGAGATGGAGAATACGGTCGGCTAGGTCGTGAAGATGCCATAGATGAAGCAATAGCATGTGGTCTACTGATTGACTTTTCTTGTGGAGAAGACTGTGGTTGAATAGAACTAAGAACTTTAGGAAAAACATATGTAAATGGCCTCCGATTGTATTGATGTTTCAAACTCTCCTCAACCTGATATGCTACCTGGATAGCATCTTCCATTGTAGACAGTCGCTAGAGGCAAGGGCAGCACTAAGTTGAGGGTGCGAACCATTGTGGAATTATGCCACCAATACTTTTTCATCCGACTCAAAATCCGAATGAGTAACCAAATAATGGAACCTAGCAACATATTCTTCCACGGTCAAATTCTCCTATTTCAACTATGCAAACCTGAGATGCATGCGTTGCTTGTAATCAGAAGGCAAGAATCTCCGGTTCATGACTTCATGCATTTCAGCCCAAGTAGTGACTAAACCAATGCCTCAGGTTCGGTTTTGTTGTTGTTGCATGATCCACTAGACTCGGGCCGTGCCTTTCAGTTTGGCCTTTGCAAATAGGATCTTTCGGGCCTCAGTCAACCCGTACTATCTAAAGAATGTCTCTAAGCTGTGAATCCATTCAAGGTACAGTTGTGGATTATTGTCTCCATAAAAATCAAGGACATCCAATTTTATTGCTCTTTCTGCTCCATCATTATATCTACCAGTTCCATGTGGTGGTGGTGGTGGTGTATGATGTGGTGGTGGATCCTGTGGAACAGTGTTGGAAGAATCTCTAGATTGAATGTGACTCTTTCCTCTATCTGCTGCCTCCAAACGATTATTAGAAGCTTGCATGGATTACATCATTGTCTTAAGGGAAGTGACAATGGTAATGAGAGCTTCAAATTTTGCATCAGTTTCTCCCTTATAGGAGTTCAGCTGTTGAACTTCACTATTGGCTACCATGGTGGAGATAGACAAGATTGCACTCAGGTATGATGGCAAAATAGTAAATAAAGGATGCACTCATGTATGATGGCAAAATAGTAAATAAAGGAGGTTTAAACAACAATGGCAGAATGGATAATTCTTGAAACTAAATTTAAACCACAAAGGGGGTATCATGTCTGGGGCAAGGGTCTAATTGTAAATAAGGACAAATATGGGGTAAGAGGAATAAAGGTTGAAGGGAGGGGGGTAGTGTGGGAAATAAACAAAATTAAGATGGGGTAATTCTGGAAGTTCAAAAGTTTTAAGAATAAAGGAGGAAACAAAAGAGATTGTGGTTGGGGTTACCAACAGAGGAGTCCTTATCCTTCTTGGAGATGGAAACCAGCTATGGAAATCCTTCGACCGAGGAATCTGGCTCGTGAGGGGGTGTTGGAGGTACGTCTCTCTCTTTTCTCGCCGTCTCTTCTGAACTTCTTCTTCTTCTATTTTCTGAACTTATTCTTTCTCTTCTTCTTTTATTCTTTTCTTCTCTGCTCCTCTTCTTCTTTTCTTCTTCTATATTCTACTTCTGTCTTCTTCGTCTGTTTTTTTTATTCTTTGTCGCCACTGGCAGAACCCAGGGACGACGATCTTCTTTGTTGCTTTTTTTTTGGCTGTTGGAACCCTAAAAAGTGCTCGATTGCAGGAACTTGGGAGAGAGGAGGGTGGTAAGTCCAGGGGGATCGATTCTGTCCAGAGAAGACATAATCGATATTTTTTTTTTTTTTTTTTTTTGTGGTTGTTCTCAGTCTCGGTGGAACCGAAACAGAGAATGGGGAAGGGAAGAAGGGGAATGAGGACCTTTGGCTCTGATACCAAATTGATGTGGTAGTCTTAGGGAAGAGAGGGAAAATCGCATAAAGAGGGAGAAGGGATCACACCAACGCACAAGTTCACTAATTCTAAAATAAAATTCACTCTAAAAATCAAACATTGAGTTTATGCAAGTATATAAAGGAAAAATAATAAAACTCTTACTTAGACTCTAACACTAAAACTGACTCCTACTTCATACGTATCTTACCCAAAACAAACTTGAGAAAAATAATGGACTTAGAAAATAAAAGTCTTAATATTAAACTAAACTACTTCCAATCCTTGTTGGACCAAAAACCTGTGTTGGACCGGTTCTTCTTGGCCCTTGGCTTCCACAGCCAGTCATGCTGGTCCAACAAGGTAAATGCCCTTGTATCTACATCAGAACCGCTAGGGATGTTTGAAACTAAAGTTTAGCATCTGGATCTTTCTACAGATAGTTAGCGCTATTCTCTTAACGCTTTTCTAAAGCTATTTCTAATATTCTATAGCTATTTCCTTCTTCCTTCCCCTTCAGAACCAACCCACAAGAAACAACCTGTGCTTTATTAGCACAGTGCTGCTATATAGGGCTCAAATGAGCGAGCGATACCGCGAATAGCAGCCCCTTCCCGGATTTCATCTCCTAGCGCACCATTAGACTTCTGCTCCTAGTGCGCCTATGCTAATGGAGGTAATAGTGCACATACTACTCCACTCCTACTGTCCTTCCACATACCTTTCCACACCGCAGTCCTCCTCCTCTTCCTTCCCCTCCCCCCACGCTTCTTTAGGCTGAAAGGCCCTATAATGCACTCTCAATCTATGGATCAAGGGCTTCTATTCTTCTGGTTTTAGAAACACCCCTCCCCAAAAGAAAAAAAACCTGGGAATAAAGAAAGTCCCCTCTTGCTCTAGAAACTGTCTTTTTTCCAGTACCATATGATCCTTCGGTGGATTTGCATGCATATGCGTTTTGTGTATGCTAATTCTGATGCTTCACCAGCATCTATTTTTTAAGATTTGGCTTAAGATCCGGAATAAACTTTATCCAGTTTCTACTGAAACCATAAGTTTTTTATGCCATATTAGAAGTCGAAACAAGGGAACCGAAGCTTCCTTTCCCGAAGGAGCATCTCCCGAAGCGGCTAAAGCCTCATTCATACCTTTGGGGAATAGAAAGAGAGGCTGCTTGCGTTAACTTAAAAGAGGGAAGAAGCGCCCTAATTCCATATCCACCTGACATAAGCGACCCAAACAGGCAAATGGGGCAGGAAACCTATCCTAAACAATTGACAAGTCGTTTTGTCAAAAAAAGGGTCACACTCTGCGTATGGATGACTCATTTAGGAATCTAGAACCATCTCCAAGTACCTTTCTCTACCACATGCGAGCTAAGTGCCCTATTAGGATCCCTAGACAAGCCTTCATTAGGATCTGTACTAGCGTTCTCTAATTAAATCTCCACAGATGCCTTTTGGAACCTAATAACGTGATAGACAAAATTAAATAACAGGATACTAAAGTTATAAATATAAACTTAAAAAATGGTGAAAAACACGAATGAAAGAGTAATTCAGTCAATCATTTGTAATCGAACCTCGATAACATGGCACAAAAATTAGATGCAAAAAAAAAGGGAATATAGTAATTTCATCCATTTAGACCAATTGTAGATGTAGAATCCAAGCAGTAGAATCCCCATTGTTTGTTGTTTATTTATGTTTCTGTTTTTTTTAATATCATGATTCATGTATCTATAATATTCTTTAATTCTACTTACATATTCTTGAACCATCAAGAACCATGTTCATTTTAATGCAATCAATCTTTGGTGGTGATTAGGTACAAGCTTTGCTACTATCGATTTGGAGAGCTTATGACAGAGTATGGAAAACCTCCTGGGTAAGTGTTAGTCATTTCTGTTTCTATCCTTATAATTTTTGGGAGAGGTCTCTCTAAGCCTACAAGCTAGGCTACGGCCAGACACATTTGATTATTATTATTTTTTTTATTTCCAAAGTAAAATGAATTAAAAAATTGAATGCGTCTTCTCAGAGAACCCTTGCCCCTTTTTTAACCTTTAATTTAGCAGTAGGAAATCCTAGAAATTCATCATTGGGAAAAAATGAATAAAAGAAAGTAATTTCCCTTCAAGATGGGAAATATACAATAAATCATTAAAGCATAGGAGGATAAAGCACAGAAAGATATGGAACCATTTGGGTTATTGAAGTCGGGGAAACCGAAGATTAATTTGTAAAGAGTTATGCGATTGTCCTTGGTTGTACATTTAGCAAGTTCATCACTCCTGCTAGTATAATTAGGATCAGCGAACTAGCTGGGCTACCAGCAGACTATGTTACCCAGATTTACCCATACAGGCCATACCCTCGCCAATTCTCTCTCCACGGGCCAAATCGTCCGTCCATGTGTGAACTTGGATTAGGCCTTTGGCATTGGTGCAGGATGGATTCAGGAGGGATTTACCTTCTGCTAAATCTTCCCTTCAACAGAGGGGAGAAGACAGCATGGTAGCTGAGGGAGGAGGTGGAGGAATCTCTTCTCACCAGCTTTACTCTCGTATTCCAAGACGGAATCTCTTCTCACCCTCTTTTCTCTCATAATCCACTGTTTAACAGCTCCCCCCCCCTCTTCCCCTCATCCCTAATAAATTACAATTGATGGTCTATGGATGTAGGGCCTATGGCTGAGGCTATGGACCCTGTTTATATACTCTTATTCTGGGAATCTTCTATGGTTTGCCAATTTGATATTAGTCCATGGTCCACAGTTGAAGCTACCGGTCCTATTTGAAAACTTATATTCTGGAAGCTTCATTAACTCTCATAAAATAATTCTGAAAAAAAAAATAATTCATGATCCTCTTTAGGAGGCTTCCAAAACAGGTCAGCATTTTGAGCCACGAGGATAGTTAGGTTTGGCCATCTGACTGTTGGATTAGTTTTACACCTTATGAATTGGCCACATGTCAAATTGCAAGTCAAATTCAATCAACTATCCTCCAATGTATGTCCATGCATCCTTGTATTTTTGTAAACTTTCATGTATGGCCATTCACCTTCCCATAATCCCTAGATTGTCAAAGGTTTATTTTGTCGCTTGACAAACTCCAGCAAAACTTGACATGTACAAAACTTGACATGTAGGCAAGGGACCTAAGGGTCTACCCTATCCACAAAATTTGTGCCCCATCTAATCTGCCACGTGACAGATATTTGGGTATTTTTGAAAAGGCTTACAAAATTGACTTGTGGTTTTGCCCATTTAGAAATTTTTATAAATCTGTATATTCCCGAAGTCCCCAGAATCTTATCTTTTAGAATTTGCCAAGCCCGATGAGTCTGATACCCAGTATATCTGTAGCCTGGCACCCACACCCACAGCCACATCCTGGTAATGTGAGCCTGTCATTTCCTAAGCAATGTGGACAGTTGCTGCTTGCCAGCTGATACTTGGTTCATCCTAGGATAATCCCTAATGCGGGTGTCTATCTTTTTCTTGCCCATGTATTTGCAAGTGTGAAGCAGCAGGAAATGTTTACAAACTCTTTATTAGTGTTCAGTTTCTAGCCGGTTATGTTTCATTTATTTTAGTGTTTTATAACTTAGGTAAGGCCTCAATGAGCCAAAGAAACTGTTATCAATCGGTTTTATCTTCCTTTTAGAAACAAGGATGATAAGGTCCACTGAGCCATTTCAGTTGTCTGAGGAATACTGAAAGCCTATCCCTTATATATACTTTCATGTTCACGTGCACACATACACAACAAACAAATTTACTGTCCTAAGATTGGATGGTTGCTTGTTGATTATAAGAGAAATTGATTCTGGAGGGGAGGTGAGTGCTTTTGAGGAGAAAGTTTCAAGTTTTTGAGCTTTTTTTGTGTACCCGAATTGGGTACCCAAGAGTCCATGACTCTGGTATTATTATAACATATTCATTTATTTACCTTTGCTGATGGATTTTGCAGGTATGATCGTGCTAGGGGTGTTGAAATTGGAAACAAGGATGTGAAACTTCAGTACTTGGAGGAGGCATTCACAACATCCAACTGGATTGTTCGGATTTACAAAGTCAAACCACCCAATAATAGGTGGTGAGAGATATCTTTCTCTCTCTCGCCGTTATTTATCTGGTACATATATGGCGGCACAAAAGCAACAATTTAAATGAATGAGCTTTAATTTTTGAAAGTGCTAACTAAATTTCTAGTAGTGAAACTCAAGTGAGTAGAGTAAGATATTTATCATGTTCAAGGCTCTCTTTAGAAATTCTTAGTCGATCTCGTAATTCTTGTAGGATCAATCCCAGTGGTTAGCAGAAAATTAATCTTAAACTGTTACTCCAAAGTGATGATTACTGAATCACATCATGTGACTGACAATCATGCAATTTCTGTACTGACATAGACATAGGTTAACTCCTCCTTAACATTTGTCTGTGGAGATGAATCAGATGAAAAGGCCTACTCCAGGTTCTTGCATGTAGTTCTCTTTTCGGTCTTCTTTACCGAGCGACAGATCGTGATTAATCCTTTGATAAGAATGATGGAGAAATTGTACCAGAAGAAAACTCTGTATTCAACTTGAAGTATCTCCTCTGGTTCATTTGAAGTTTGAACCAAGTTAATGTGACCATTGCCTTGTTCAAGGATCAGAGTGATAGGGTTACTGTGAAATCAGCATGGCCTATTAACCTCTGTAAGCTAAGAAATTTCCGTGTTCTGCATGTGCTGGCTCAAGGAGCCTGTTGATCAACCTGAGTGATCTGGCTGATTCTGTTACTCGTTGTGTTGGAAGGTGGCAAGGGCTGACTAGGGGTGGGGGGAATGAAAGGCATTTTCTGGTCCCCCCTTGGCGGTTGGGGTGCTTGTGGGGTGGGGTGCCCCCACAATGAAACGAGGGAATGAAAGGCCCCTTTGCGTTGGATGCTCGCTACCCATGCTTGGAGGAAATTTTGGGCATGCAACCCAATAGATATATAAGTGTGCTGTGCTCTAACTAGTATGATGCATTTTTCCATTTCTTGGATTTTGAAATCCTTATATTGCTGCCTGGAAAACTCCGTTAAGGGTGAAACTTGACATGTAATTAGGGGACTTGACAAATATACTTGAAAAAAAGTTGGTTCTTGTTTAGCAATAGGAAGAAAGATATTAGTGTTTGCCATGCCCAGAGAGCCCCTGCCCCCCTGAAAATAAGGGTCGGTTTGGGTTTGGGGGACGAAGATCTTTTGTTTCATGGTAGCTTACTCCAGCCCCCTTATGAAACTTCCATTATTGGGTTAGTCACACTTCACATATTTCTAGCGAATTACATGGCATCATCAAATGATACAAGTCTTGGATAAGAATCTACAATGCACTAGAACGCCTTTGTTGACAATCTTTTACTCTGACAACATTTATGGTTCCTCGAACAATGTGATATCTCACACCAGGAATAGGCCGTGTTGCAGACTGGTACTGTTCCTCCTCCCTTGGCAATATTACGAGGTGAAAGGTGAATATGAAGAGAAGTGCTCTCTCATAGGTTATGATCTTGTGGCCTGTGTTGTAAAACCTGCTTGACATGAGCATGACTATTGTTGTAGACTGCCATCTACAGATATTTCCTGCATACTGCTAGTATAGATTCACCTTCGTTAATCTTAATAATACTAGCCGCAGCTAGTCTGCCTTTTGTCCCTTGAAGTCAGCATCACAGAATATGGTTACACCATTGGGATCACAGTTGCAGTGTGTTCTGTTTGGTTATACGGGAAAATTTACAAGCCTAAAAAGGTATACTTTTGTATTCACTACTCAACATGATGGTGTAAATCACTTAAATTTCAAACCTAAAATGTATGATTTTTTTAAAATGTAATTTTTGTTTTACTTTTCAAACTCAAGGGATTTGGATGCAAAGTAAAATTGAATAATCAAATTTAGAATGATTTAGAGTTAGAGGCATTATTATATAGGGTAACGATTACAAAAAATTTCTTTTTTAAGATTGGAATTTTCACCTTCATAACAACCAAATGAGTGAATATTATTTATTTATCTTGGAATTAATATTAGCTATGTTTGGTTTTAAATTCGCTATCCAAAGACCATTGAGAACTAAGGAAATAATAGATTAAAAAAAAAAAAATTACTTTTCTTTTCCAACAAAAAGAGAGGGATTGACTACTCGGAAAATGAAATCTTTGACACAATCTATGAAATATCCGGTTGAAAAATCACAGTGCAAGAACAAGTATTTCGTTATTGTGTAGAGTACATTAATCTTCTGAAATAACCTAGAGGGGGGTGAATAGGTTATTCTAGTGGAAATTAACTCTTTTCGATGTATAGGTCCCAAGTGTGATTGCAAGTTAAAAATGATGCGGAATAAATAAAATAAGCACAATCACACAACACAAGATTTATAGCGGTTCGACTCAATCCGAGTCTAATCCACTCCCTACAAGAATCCTTTTGTAAGGTATTCTACTAGTTCTCCCTTTCAGTACGGTAGGTAGGGAAGAAAACCTTTACAATCTTTTTCACGGATAAGAGTATACTTACAAATCTCTTTTACAGGCAGAGAGGCACCTTTACAATCTCCTTTGCAGGTAGAGAGGCACCTTACAATCTCCTTTAAGGTATAGAGACACCTTACACTTTTTTAAGGATAAGAGGATACTTACAATCTCTTAAAGATGAGAGGGTCCTTACACAAGCCTAAGTACAGTCTAGACTTAATGTAAAATAGAAAATGGAGAAGTGGAATAAAAGAGAATTACCTCTAGTGTGGTACAAATGAAATATGCAATGATGATAGAATGAATGCACCTTTTGAAGTTTCTTGATGCTTGTAATGTAAATGCCAAGATGTAGATGAAGATTTGTAGATGGTTTTGAATTCCTCTTGAATGAAAAATAAAGAACTTGAACTCGAGAGATGGTGTAGACCAATTTTCACTTCTAATGCTCAAATAATGCTTATCTAAAGTTGAGATTAATTGTTAATTAATGAGTAGCATTAGAGATATTTATAGGTGAGCTTAGGAGAGCATTGTAGGCAGTAAATTTCACTTAAAAGGTCATATTCTGGGTCCGCCGGTTGACCGCCATCAGTAGCCGGTCGACCGCCAAGAGCCGTTGAGGCAAAATATAGCCGTTGGGGCACTTCCAGGCAGTCACTGGTCGATCAGGATTTTTTACCGATCGACCGTCTATGGTCTCGGACAGTTTCGATTGACCGGGGCTTCCAGCCGGTCGACTGCCAACATGACAGACTGTTTTGACAGAATGTTGTCATACTGACTAGTCGTCAGTGTTTTGATCATAACTTTTTGGTCCGACCTCGGAATGACTTAAAATCAGTTGTGTTAAAATCGTGACTCGATTTCCTACAACTTCTATGAGGGTTTCATCTCCTAATACCGACTCTAAGATTATTCAAAATACCCTTAAGTCAGGTTAATGTGGTTTTCACATAATTTCACTATAACACATTTTTCCTAATATGTTCCTCACCACTTAGAGGCTCTCCATACTTGGTCAAGGTATGCTCTATGGTCATTCTAGTATGATGCAATGCACATGCACGTGGTGAGTGCATATATATATATATATATATATGTGTGGAAGTTACAAATTACATTAAAATTAACCAATCTATCCTAGTGGTCTTCTTCTTCACTTGAACCTTCCACTCTTTGAAACTTATCTTCTTTTCTTCTTGTTTGCAATTTCATGTCTTTAAGCTTCATGTCTTGACATCTTGAAGCTTAAATTCTTATGATATCTTCTTCAAACATTGATGCCAACTTGTTGATACTCTTCATTTGATGACTTCAATCTTCATTTCTTCATTTCATTCACCAAATTCGATCTTTGATATGAAGTCTCTACAAAACAATACTTGAAGGAAAATTGTGAAATACCTTCATATGTTTGTTATCATCAAAACCAACTATAGGAGTGTGGGCATATCCCTAACATCTTCTTCCTTTAGGACTTTTCTTAATTTACAATCGGTTGCAAGACCAACTTAAATTTTGGGTGAATTTTGAGCTTCGATAAAGACTTCCATGCATTAGATCCATGGATGTTGGTATTAAATGAGTATATTTTGGTTGATCAAATAGTGATCTGCAGTTTTTTCAGAGTTGAGGACACCTGATTTGATAACGATGTTATTAATTGATCCGGTACTAAGTTCCTGGTCAGAGGTTTTGCTAAAATAGCATCTGCAACATTCTTAAGAAAAATTAAGTTCAGATTCCACTCCCCATTAGCTATGAGGTCTTTGCCTGAAGAAAACAAGGGGTGTGGATGAAATGATTGGAGAACACGAAACGCTTTGTATTTTGGAATCCAAGGATCTTTCCAAATGTGGATATTTTGTCCATTGCGCATCCTAGGCACTATTCCGGTCACACCTAAAGCAATGGTTCACTGGCCTTTAATGTCCTCAATTGTATTGAACTTGGCACAGAAGAAAGATGATTCCACAGAGAATATAAAAACCATATGTTGATTCCACCCATTGAAATGGGAATAGATCTGTACAACTTTTCTGTAGGCAAGAGCAAGTTGGTCATCATAATCTTTACCATGACACAAGTATTTGGCAACAGAAGTTGATAAAAGCCAAATCAGCAAGACTTGGAATTGGCAGCTCAATAATGGATCTGCAACTCTAGAAATTGTATCCTCATTGATTAAAGCATTTACACCATACAAACATTTTCATGAGCCCTTATAAGGCCATTGTCAGAAGTCAGTATCTTACTATACAAAACAGTAACATTCGGTCGAAATAAGTCAACATATTCCCAGATTTGTTTTTATTGCTCTGGAAAAATAGACTTCTGGAATCACTTCCTTCTATCAAAGGTTCGACCTATCAATCACACAAACAGGCTAAAAGAATATCAAAACTCTTCCAATGATGAGCTAGTAACCTCACACAAAAGTCTCTGTTTTCTTCCTTCTGCTTGAGTATACAATTTTGCAAGATCATTTCCTATCATCGATAGCTCCACCTTACTATCACATGAACAGCATCAAACATTTCTGTTCGAATTTTAGATATTTTCCCTGGGAAGCTACAAGCCTACTTTTCGAGTCCAGTCCCAAGAGCCAAACCCAATTCCTTTCTTCCCCTGTTCTTGTGTGTTAACTTTAATAAACAGTATTCCAAAAGCATTCCTTGTCATTAGTAGTTCCTCCACCACTCAACCTCATTGATGGTCCAAATCATTTCTGTTCAAACTTCAAATCTCTCCTTGAGAATCTGCAAGCCTATTGTTATACTTAAGTCTAGACTCTAGAATTAGTCCAATTCAACATCTGGAAGTCCATCAAACCCAGTATTGACCAAATTTCCTTAATTTTAGGATGCAAATTGTCCCCAACATAGAACTCATGTCCCTTCCCCTCGAGTTCGATCAAACTCCATCCAGGACGACTCCCAACCCCAATCTCCTTCATCTTCTTCCTGACTTTCATAACAGCTTCCCATTTGTTAGCAGCAGCATACAAATTTGATAGTAGTGCATAAGCTCCCCCATGACAAGGGTCCAACTCAAGAATTTCTTTTGCAACCAATTCACCAAGTTCAACAATACCATGGGTTTTGCAGGCACTAAGTAAAGCTCCCCAAATAGAGACATCTGCCTTCACTGGGGAATTCCTTACAAAATCAAGGGCTTCTTCTAAATTCCCAGTTTTCCCCATTAAATACACCATACATGAGACATGTTCAGATCGAGGAGCAATCCCATAGACTTGGGTCATCAAATTGAAGTACTTCTTTCCTTCTTCCACCCAGCCAGCATGAGCACAACCAGATAAAATCCCGACAAATGTAACACTATCTGGTTTTATGCCGGCATTTACCATCTTGGAGAAAATTTCAACACAACCTGAAGATTTCCCATGAATTGCAAGTCCTGACATCATCACATTATAAGAGACAGCATTTTTCCTTGAGATCATATCAAACAGTTTGGATGAAATGTCTAAACACCCACATTTCGCATACATATCCACAAGTGCAGTGCCAAGTACAACATCAGATCGGACCTTCTGATCATCCAAACTAGAGTGAATTTCTCTCCCTAGCTCTAGAGCCCCCAGATGGGCACATACAGTAATAGCACCTGTGATGGAAGCATCATTTGGACTTATGCCTTCAGCCTGCATCTCACGGAACACCATCAGTGCCTCCTTCAAAGCACCATTTTTTGCATACCCACTAAGCAAAGTACTCCATGATATCTCATTCTTTTCGGGCATCAGGTCAAATAGCCTCCTTGCTTCCTTCATGTTGCCAGACCTCCCATATCCAAAAATCATAGAATTCCAAGATATCACATTCTTCTGTGCCATGTTATCAAAATGTTTACGTGCTTCAGTAATGCTCCCGCACTTAGAATACATATCTATCGACGCATTGATCATAAAAGAATTAAACTCAACTCCTAAATCTCGAACCAAACATTCTATCCTTCTACAAAGATTTAGATCCCTCAATTGAGCAGAAGCTGTAAACGCTGCAACAACTATGACCTCGTCAAGCTCCAATCTCTCTTTCTCAATTTGAAAGAAAAGCTCTATAGCTTCTTTGGCCCGACCACCACGAACATAACTGTTGATCACGGTTGTCCAAGAGATCAAATCTCTCTGTGGCAAATCGTCAAACACCCTTCTTGCAAAATCAACATACCCACAAACTGAGTAACCATATATAAGAGAGTTAAGAACAAAAACATCTGAACAGAATCCAAGCACCAGAACCTGGCCCTGAAGACCCATTAAAACCTCTACGTTTCCCACATCAGCACACGTCTTGGAAACAAAGGATAAGGTGATTCCATTGGGCTTGGAACCTCTCTGCAACATTTCTTTATATAAAGAAATGCAGATACTTGGGTTTCTTGTTATTGAATGAGCTTTAATCATGGCGTTCCAAGTGAAAGTGTTGGGCATCTGTATTTGATTGAAAACAAGGCGACAGTAGTGGAGGTTGGTTGAATTCAAAAGGATGATAGTCTCTAAGAGTTTGGTTGATGCCACATGGTCTTCCCATAGCCCAATTCTGTAAATATGAGCGTGAATTTGCTTTAGTTCCGTCATGCCTTTGCAAGATTCGAGTAGAGGAAGACATGGGTTCTTGAGAATTAGTTTGCTAGCTATCGACTTGCTCATCGATCAAGAGAATTCAAGATTCATGGCCACTTCTACCCAAAAAAAAAAAATCATGCCCACAAGGTCAAATTTTGCAGGTTATTGGTTAACTAGACAAATCGAAGTTAAAAAGAGTGAGACTTTCTTTCTTTCTTTCTTTCTTTCTTCCTTTCTTTTTTTTTTTTATTTTTATTTTTTTTTAATTTTTTTTTTATGTGTTTATTTTAAAAATTAAAATATTAAAAAAATTAAAGAATTTCAACAACCTAAACTTTCATGTTTTTAACATGATCCATGATTTTGAGTATCGTATTGATCGTATCAGTTGTATTGTATCGATATCAGTTGAGATCGATCTAAATTAATTACCCATATCATTTCAATGGTGAAACAGTAATAAAAATATATTTAATCGATATTGATACCGATATCAATACTGAGAACTAAATCCATGGCATGATCCCACCTTGATTTGCTTAACCCATAGTTTTTTTATTTTGGTTCAGCCTCAGATTTTATGGACTATAAATTATAGGTAAAAATAAAGTATTTTTCCACTGCCCATGAAGGTTCACCACACTATGGTGGAGTTTACAAACACTTATAAAAATTGTATGTTTCCAAAATACCCTCCCATACCAATATGAATCCCCGCAATCTTCACCTCAAGGAAAACTAGGTCCGAAATTATATGTGGTCAGCCACACAATATGGCATAGGTTGAGTTTTTTTATCATAAAAGGAAAAGGTTCTATGTATGGTCCCCAATGAGCATGAACAGGATGGGAATAGTGGTCTCCACCGAAATACCAAAACCAACTCCTCCATTTTATAAATTGTCGATGGGGGTGTGGTTCCCTTGCACGAATCCTTTTCCCAAAAAAAATAAAATTATGGGACTGATTTTTATATATGATCATGTATAAAACATGCAACACTTCAAGCTATGTTTGGTTGTAAGGGAAATTAAAGGGAAGGGAAATGAAATTTTCATACTTAAAAAATAAATATATGTAATTATTACCCATATGACTGTAACATTAACTTTAAATAATTCCATATTTGGTTATAAAATTTCACTTTACTTTGTATCCAAAACCCTTTGCAATAATGTGTAAAATAAAAATTACATATAAAATATATTAATATTAGATATAGTTAAAAAAATTAAGTAGTTTGTGCAATCATATAGGGTAATAACTAAAAACATTTCTTTTTAAAATATAAAAATTTCACTTCCTTTTCCTTTAAATTCCCATTGAATCATTGAGTAGGCACACAAGAATCAAGTATTTTATCCAACGGCCCACACAGGCCCATATGAAACTTTTCATCTTTTATTGGGAAAATGCTGGATATAGGGTATGCTAGCTATATACCCATATCCCTGTCTATGTCTCTCCTCCTCCCCTATGAAAAATCCCTATGCCCTTTCCCATCCCAGCCTCCCATATGCTTTTACCAAATTTTGTTTTCTATTTATGTCATTGACATTTTCTCTTAGTTGGTGACCAACAAGATTAATCCAATCAAATAATGGTTGTGTAGTCCTCCAGGGGTTGCAAGAGTAATACCATCATCAATTTTGAAATTAATATCGTTTTAAAATTTTTTGTGTAACATATTAGTAAGACATATATTTTCCACTTTTATAATATTTGGGAAAAGGCTGGGCATATCATATGCATGTTGCATGCCAGTGGGCGTTGTGCATAACTCTCTCTTTCTCCCTTTGAAATGATTCCCCTACTCCTCTTGTATGATGTCCCATCTCGTGTCTCCATTGGTGCCGTCCACTAGCGTGCACACGGGTGGCGTGCTTATCCCTCTCTCATAATATTTATATAATTTTATATTGGTCTTAAAATAATATTGTAAAATATTTTATGGCAAAACAAACATGCCTAACTTTAAAACTCAAGATTATGAGAGAGAGTGCGACAATGGTCAAACTGTATCCGTACATGGACATATAAGGAAATGGATGCCAACACATGGGGGAGGGCATATGACGAATTTGAGTTTAAAATTTGACAATTGACCCATCCAGATTGTCTATTATCTAACCAATGGTCTGAATTACCACATCATATACATGGAGTATGCTTCTTGGATATGAACTCACATTTAATATAGGTTAATCTCTTTTTTTATAGCTCAAGAGAAAGAAAACCAGGCAGAAAGGCAAGAAAACAAAATAAGTACATTACTATAAACCTTGATATTCTAGAGAGTATAATAATAACATAAATGTCCATAGGAAATGTAGGTTTTGATGCCTCCTCGACACATCTATTCAGCTCTTTTACAAGCCTCACAGACGTGCAGAAGCGCCTCCCCATCACTCTGGTGATATGAATAATATGTAGTTAAATGCTTTAAAAGAAAAATATAATTAATATATAAAGTATTTGCACATTAGAGTTCCCTTTATCTTTTCTACCACATGTGTGACTTGTTCTCCTTTTCTTCTACCACATGTATGAACCGTAATATTGATTTGCTAACTAATCTCATGTGCATTAACTCCTTCATGATAAAAGTGTTGAGAAAACTAATATTTTCCCATCTATGTGTAAAATAATAGAGATATGCAACAACTATAATTGAATAAAACTAACAATGCAGATAAATCAAATCAAGTTAATCACTAAAAAAAAACACACCAATTTTTATTGTGAAAGGGAAAAATGATAAGACCTAACTAGACAAAATCTTTTCGTTGTAAGAAAATAATGGGGCTACAATCCTCTCTAGTTAATGCAATGCTGACAATAAGAATAACAACTATTTTGGATAACAAAACAACTCAGCAAACAAGGTAGATCCATAATAATATTGTACTCTTACCTTAGTGATGATGATATGATAGATATAGAAAAAATTGTAGTACTTTATCTTTTTCTCATCAACAATGAGAACATTGTTAAGCCAACCCAATCTGA
Organism: Macadamia integrifolia; assembly: GCF_013358625.1. Lineage (NCBI taxonomy): Eukaryota > Viridiplantae > Streptophyta > Magnoliopsida > Proteales > Proteaceae > Macadamia > Macadamia integrifolia. The sequence goes on from NC_056564.1 coordinate 20,465,624, forward strand.
GCAACAAGAGATTTACCTTCTCCTTCTCTTCTCTCCACTCACACTTCTTGTGATATGAAAAACGTAGAGAAGGAAAAATGCAAGCTTAAAGATCAATGATGCGCCTAACAAATAGTCAAATAGGATAAATATCAAACAACCCCCACCATTCCCTTTTATATTAAAGAGAGGGAGAGAAGCCGTGAAGTTTAAAAAGTATGAGTTTAGTTAAATCACCTTAATACAGATAACATATCTTTTGGAATATATATTACTTGGGAGGAGAAAACCAAAAAAGCTCCCCCTCTAACTCATAAGGAGGGATCTACTAAACTTGTCATGTCAACGTTTATGTGTTTAGGCAACACAAGATTTTCACAATGACATACACCAAGCTTATGCTCATGTGGTAGGAGTGCCAACCACATCTTACCAATCATGCTGCGTGGTTCCTTTATCACTGCAAACGACTTACTCACTTCATTATTTACTATATGCTCTACTAGTAACTTGAACGAACAATAACTTCTAATCACTGCATTAATCCAATTTGCATCAGTCAAAGCTTATACTACCATCTTGCAAATACTCCACTTGTGTGTCTTTCACACTCATCAACCTTTGCCTCAGTAGATCATTTCATTAACTAAGGTTAAATTAGTGGCATGTGAGTCGTTTGTTCCTCTTATCACCTCACTTATATCAATCGTAGGAGCATCCTTACCATCAACATCTTCTGCATCTCCATTATCTTGTTGTATATCCCTTGATAGCTATGTGCTAAGGGAGGAGGAACAGGAACAAGATCAATGCGGTTATCAATATAAATATCCATTGAGGTGTGACAACAAATTTCACAATTTGAAAGATGATAATATCTCCATATGTCTTTTCCTCCACTCTCTTTGTATCATTTTTGAGGTTTTATATATTTCTTTTTTTCATGTCCTTCATTTTTTTTACAGTAATTGCATGTAAACTTTTTCCTAGAGTTTTTTTTACTCTCCCTAGGTTTTTTTGTGACAAATGCTTCTTATTGAAATGAGACCAAAGAATTTCTTCTTATCTCTTTATTCAATCAATTTCTTGTTACTTGACTTGTTGTCAGTACACCATCTAATATAGAATTACACACCAGTCTCCAAACTATTAAATAATGAGCTGAAGAGTAACAAGGCTTGTAACTGATTGCCAAACACTTTGTTCAAAAAGATAACTGATTGACAATACTTTGTAACTCATTCAAATGTTCTACAATTTAACTTCATTCTATGTAATTTAGATTAATAAGCCTCATAATCTTGCCTACCATTTTCCTTTCATATAGCTTTTGTATCTATTCCATAATGAATATGTTGACGTCTTTATAGATACATGATGGAAAATTATATATGCCATCTAAAAATTGTTTGGTAAATCCAATGGTTTTTTAGTATAGGTTTTAAGGCATTCAAATGTAAATTAAGGAACTGTCCAATGATCTCGAGACTAATTTTCACACGTGAAAACCTTCTCTCCTTAAGGATTCAAGGGGACCATCTCCATATCCATAATAATATCATTAACAGATATTATAATGCATCAGGCCAATCAATTAACATGCAACAATCAAGTTTCACCTTTAGTAGGAGCACCCCAACTGTGGCTAAATAGGAGATGGTGGAGATCATTCTCTGTAGTGAAGCAAAAGGAAAGAACAAGTACCTAGGTTTTCCTGTTGATTGCCAAATCCAAGTCAAATAGCAATCATTGGTAGCTAGCCTTTCATGGCCATGGTGAGGCTTAGGGCCCGTTTGATAACATTTCAAGAAACACGTTTCTGTAGTTTTTGTGTCCAGAAACAATAGAAACGGAACAAAAAGTGTTTGATAAAACTGTTTCGTTTCATTTTTTTCAGAAATATAATTTGAAATTTCTACCTATTTATGGTTCAATAAATGACCCAGAGAACTTGTTTCGCCATTTATGGAAACGACTCGTGGCCATTCTTTCACTGATTACTATAGACTTTTAGAAACATGACTTATCAAATACCTTCAATTCCGTTTTTGTTTTTAAAAAAGGAAATTTATGTTTATGCAGTTTCTTGAAACAGAAACAACAGAAATGTTATCAAACGGACCCTTAATTTGAGGTCATCACCTTCTCTCCATGGGAAAAATTGATCTTGGAACATTGATATGCCTTTATTTTCTAATACACCAAAGATAATCCCTATCATGTGAGGGAACTTGCTCTTACAAACCTCCAAGAATTTAAGGAAAGCTTCTTTAGACTATGTCAGTATAGTGTGGTAGAATGCTCAACCCTACCAAACAATGTAGTTGATTATGTGGCTAAATTAGGGTCAAGGAACTCTTTTGCTTCATGTTCTTCATTCTTAACACATCTCTTTTGATCTTCTCTATATTCAATGAATTCATGATTTATTAAAAAAAAAAAAAAGCTTCAATTCTTTTCCAAACAAGACACTAATTCCCCAATGTACAACCATATGGAACACTCCTAGGTCATTCCATGCATTTAAATTGATTTTCTTAAATTGATTAAAAATGATGGGAAAAAGAACACTATCTATTTGTGTGTGTCTACGTTTAGACACAATAGAGTACAAAAATACTGAGTTACCCCCCTTTCCATGCTTTGAAAATGTCCATGTAGCCTCCCATTGATCTGCATGTTGGAGTAATGATTGTGCAAGTGGGTAGTGTTCTTTTGCCCAATATATTAAAAAAAGGGAGAAAAAACCCTATCAATCTGGTGTTTCTTACACACATACACAGGCAGGAATGAAAAGACCATGCTATCCCTTGCTCCATGCTCTGAAGATACTCTTGCATACCCTCCGAATCTACGATCAGCCCCATGTGCTGGTGTTACCTACACCGGATTTGCAGTGCTCTTTCTCCCATTTAAAAATTGAATGAGCCTACCGACCCGACCCGACCTGACCTGACCGGGTTTAAATTGAGGCACACACACGACCCACCCACTTCCTTGGTCTTGAGAAGTAGGAGATTGAGCCTTAATAATCATATTATTTTTACACAAGTACTACTCTCTCTCTCTCTCTCTCTCTCCCTTACACAAATCATCTGTTTCTCTCTTTTCTCTGCTCTTCGCTGGCCTCCGCACACACACCTCGCTCTCGCTCTCGCTCCCAATCGTAACTTTTCAAGTGCCATACCCTTCTTCTTTGACCTTAACCGGCACTTCGCTACCGCCGCTATAACCCAACTTCGCTCGCGGGACTTTACTGCGGCGTTCTGACGTGAAGAGTCTCATCGCGGATGCGAAGGATTCGTTGATTCTATCGGGGTTTATTAGGGTTTTCATTTTTCTCAGATCAGAGCCTCCTCCAAGACGACGACGTTGGATTTAGGTTTTCCTCTGCCGCCATGGCTCCCGGGCGTAAACGTGGAGCGAGCAAAGCCAAGGCTAAGAGTCAGTTAAGCTTAGGTGATCTCGTTCTTGCCAAGGTTAAAGGCTTCCCTGCCTGGCCTGCCAAGGTGTGTTGTTTGATTTACTTCTATTACCAAAAGAAACTTTTTGTTGTCTAGAGGTTTTGATGAGAACATTAGGGTTTCTTAGCAGTTGAATGGTGGAATGCGAGTGACTATGATTAGGGAATTGGGTCTTTGGATCATTTAAGTAATTATGATTTAGTTTGTAGATTGGATGTACTAAAAATTTCGGAAACCTTTTCTCTGTTTGGTTATGTTGGCATTGGATGGTTCAAATATAGTTCTTTTATTTCTAATATTTTGGTTTTGCTGGTTTGTGGGCTCTGCAGATTAGCCGCCCTGAGGATTGGGAACGGACGCCTGATCCTAGGAAATACTTTGTCCAATTTTTTGGAACCGAAGAAATGTAAGTATCTGGTTGTACTCTTTTTATGTGCTTGTTTTATTCTGCAAATATATTTAATAGATGGTTTTATGATTTCTAACTTCAAATTTCGACTGTATAATTGGGTCATGGTTTTGGGGTTTTTTTTATTATTAGGGACGCAAATTGATTCTTATGAGAAACTTTAGTCACGATTAGTCGATTAAGACGGACATCAGCTTTTGATAAGGTTAGTTATTTGTCTAGAAGAAAATAGCACTCTTTGTGCACCATGGACCTCGTAGTGAGCTGAATCCCCTATGTTTTAGCAAGACATTTGATTTTTAATTTTAGGAAGAATGTTGAAGTTTTTAGAATGAAGTCCAGAAGGAAGATGAGACGGCCCTTTTGGGATCAATGTCATTTGGGTTTCCCCATCATTTCACACAAAATTAAATGTTGGATTGGTTTACTATCTGAGTTGACAGATTCCTGGACAGCAATAGGTCTTCTAGAGAATGTTCTTAGACAGTAATATACCTAAGGATTGATCGATTTCTTAATAACGTAAAGACGATCCCTCGACAGGAAGAGGTCCGAAGCATGATTTTTTTTTGCAAAACAGCAATTAAGAACTTAACAACGTTAGCAGATCAAGAATAACCGAAATGACAGGAAGAGGTCTGAAGCATGAAATTTTTTGCAAAAAAGCTATTAAGAACTTAACAACATTAGCAGATCAAGAATAACAGAAAATAAAGTAATATAGCGGCAAGAATAACCTTAATAGCAGCTAATTACGGCATAACCTTGTCAGACCAAGAAGATATACTGCAGGAAATCCATTGAATTCTAAGTCAATGAATATAAGTCGCGCCACAGTTGCATTTAGAAACGAATGCTCCTATTTGACGCAATGAACTATTAATAATTATTGATATCAAACAGCTTTCCTATGCCCTCTGAAACTTGTCCTTTCATATCCAAAACAAATTCAAACTGTCCAATTCTGATTCCCTATACCGTTGATGTATAAATTTGTTAAGAAAATTTATGAATGAACCCCTTCTCACTTTTGACAGATCCTTTCCCAGAATAATCCAACATCCAACATGTATAACATGTTTGAACTAAATTATTTAGGATCAAATTTTAGAAAGTAACTTATTCTGCATAAGGCTTCTCTAGCTTCCAATTCCCAAATTTCAACTCTTAGTCTGCTCGTTTGTGCTTGTCTCAACAAATCATGCTTCGTCTGTTCCTATTACTCTCCCATTTAGGTGGGCTTTCCAGCTGATGTAAGCCGAGGGAATGACCTATGCTCCTACAATTTCATATTTACCCAAGACTGAGTCTGTGCTCCCTATGGCCAAATGAGCATCTGGCGGTTGCTAGAATCTTATGGCTACACATAGGATTGCAATTTGAATATGGTTTAGTTCCCATTAGTGGACCTCTAATCACCTGGTTTAAGTTACCAATTGATCTGGGTGAGAGTGAAAAATAGGGATATTCTTTGTTGGGGTATAACAGGCCTAGATCATAAGCCCATAATGTGGGGGTGAATTTAATGCACAATATTAGTAGTTAAAGCTAAGTTTTTGTATTAGATTAGGATACTTATTAGCTAGATAGAGTTTTGGTTTGAATCTACAAGTTAAGTCAATGTGAGTGCGTGAATAGGGGTTTCTTAATGAGTTAGATTTGGCATTTTGAAAGCTTACTAATACTGTTATACATATACACCCCCATCTATTAAGCATGATTTGAGTGAAGAATTTTGAGTTTTCTCAAGAGTTTTTGGACCTCTTGTGCATACGAGATTGGCATCCCAAATCTCTTTTCCTGTTCTTCGTCTTATGATCTAGTATTTACCAGGTACGACCTATCGTCACTTCTTGTTTCTCTTTCTTCTAGCTTGGTTCATCTCTGAGATTAGGTGTGTCCCTTTCTTATCTAATTCTGATGTCTTCTTCTAGCTCATCTGTCCCGAAATTGATTCTATTGACTTCTATGGTGATCCTGGTTGTAGTTTTTTCTTCTGTATTCATTTGTGGAATATTGAATTGCATTATAGCTTTCAAGCTAGTGGTCAGAATAATATTTAATTCTGGTTCTATATTAGTTCCATCTATTGAACTCCGATCCTGGAGTGTTAGTAGATTTCTTGGCTCTTGATTTTTTCTAGGTCCCTGAACCACATTGGGGGGGGGGATTGTTAGGATGTGGAAGAAATCCTTATTGGGATAAACACAACCAAGTCTTTCTATGCTTTGCATGGTTTTTGAACAAAGTGGTAGTGTCTTGTGGTTTGGTTTAGTTATTTAATCAAACAAAAAGACTAGTTGAGATTGTAAAGAAAACTGAACCAGGACAGAGATTTAAAATCAGTTATAGGGCTAACAATTTCAGATATTCAATTTATGCATATTTGTACAAGCTTTTGAGGAAGCTTCTAGAAGCATAGTTCAAGGTTTCCTGATATTTTGCAAAATGATTTTGTTGTCGAAATGAAAAACCTTGAACGACGCACAAAGTACAGTTTATTGGGCGAAATTTCGCTGTTTTGGCGAAATTTCAACAAAATATATCCTTTCAACTGAAAAGATACACTCCTTTTAATATAAAATGTTAGGTTTCAAATGAAATGGGTCGAAATTTTGACCCATTTCATTCACTTCGCTTGTTTCAACAAAAAATTGATTTGCAAATCTGGTTTTTCCCGTACAACTATGGTTTAAAGTATCTCTGATATGATACGATACCCCTTCGATACGGATCTTAAATTTAGTCGACCGATACGGTGACCGATACCGATACTTTAATCCTTGATCTTTAGCATATCTTAGCGTAACTTCGATTCGATATGATACCCTCCAATACTTATCTTAAATTTAGCCGACCGATATGGTGGCCAATACCGATACTTTAATCCTTGCGCGGTACAAGTGTGGGACAAGTTGTTGGACAGTATTGGAATGCATTGGAAGCGAAGATTTGCTGCATTTTTTGGAAGATTTATGCAAGATTCAAAGTTGAAGGTATATCACTTTTCCCTATATATATATTGCAAAAAATGAGGTAAATACTTGGTGGTTGGCCTTCAATTTTTTTATGTCACATAACATACCCCGATCTATGACTGATGGAGTCGAATTTAATTTTCTATGTTTCATTTTTTATTTTTTTGGTAAAAAATGATTTTCTTGCAACAAAATTTCTTTCTTTTTATTTTTTTTTTTTTTTTTTTATGTCACATACCGTTCGAGCTACTTTATGTTCGGGAAGGGATTTATTTATTTATTTTAATTTCTAATTTTGGTTCTTTTTAAGTTTTTGGGTTCATTTCTGGCACGCATGGTGCTGGAAGTTTATACAGACATGGTACACAATCTCGGGAAAAAAATCTTGGTTTCACCAGCCCCCGAGTTGAAACCAACATCGAGACACAAATACTTCTAGGTTTCGACTGAAATTTTGGCATTTCGCAGAATTTCAGTTCGATATTTCGTTTCGGATTTTTTTCCCTTAGAAGAAATGTTACAAGCCACTTGCTTTAAATACCTTAACTCGAGGAGACCGGGGTCTCAGCTGTCTCGTCTAGTTTCGTCTATTTGTGAAGAAACCCTCCAAGTCTCCTATTTGCCTCTCCTTTGACCAAATCTTGCCCAAGTAAGCATGGAACAAGAAGATTTTTTGCTTAACCACAAGATTTGGATGAGATCTGCTACCCAACAACAAGCTTTGAGCCAGATTAAACTTGAAGGTAACTCATTTTTCTCCAAAACTATTTTTTGCAGAAAAATATGATCGATACTTAGTTGTTGCCATTCAAACTTTTATATGTTAACCGTAGCTCGTTCTCTGATATGAAGCAGTCAGATTATATTTTCTGTTTTTAAAATTTCTGCAAAAATGATTTTCTTGGAAAACAAAATTGAAAAAATAGATTAATACTTGTTTTGGACTATTTTTTACTCTGATATATGTGACTTTGTAACATTACTAACAAACCATGTATGATGCCTAATTTATGTAATGGTTTATGATCTTATGTCTTTTAATAATTTAATTCCTAAGACTTATTAATTTGTTTTACTTAAATTATATGTGTTCTAGTACAAAATATTGTGTGGAATAACCTGGGTAGAGATTGTATGCAGCGTAGAGTCGTAGACTACTAACCTGGGGTCCAAAGTTAAACTACCATTTTGGGTGTTGTTTTTTTTCTTAAATCTAATGGTTCACTACGCTTCGAAGGTAAAATTGGTGTCCCACAAATTTCATGACCTAACTTGTCCATATGGCCCCTGAAACCCAACCCCAAAACTTCCTCTAAAAAAAAAAATACATGGTTTCCGGGATATATCTTGGTTTCGTGCCTGACCGAAACAGCAAAACCATGCCCGAAACTGAAACCTCGAACCATGGATACAGCACAACTACTCCATGGCAATTCAACGATGGCTAAAATTTATTGGATATAATAATGTTCACATCATCATCATCATCGTCTAATCATGGTTTAATGGCCACACCAATCTGACTTCTGCTTGTGTTATTCTCATTCTTTTGGAAAATTTTTGAAAAAGTTAAATTTGTTTGGGACTGATGTATAGTCAAGGGGCGTTAGCGGGGTGCTTTCTGAGTTTTATTTACACCTGGAATCTGCTGGCCCATATCGATAGAAAGCAAGGGGGTCAGGGTAGGCATTGTTCAGCTCAAAAGGTCTAGAAAAGCTTGTATGTGGTGGTCCTTGTGCTCCCAGCCTCTTATCTGCACACTGTATATTTTTAATGCCCGACAGAAAAAGAAAAAGAAAAAAAAAATTTAAATTGACATATGTTGACCACTTTTCTGTTTAGTCTCTGATCCCTAACCATGTTTTTTTTTTTGGGGGGGGGTGGGGGTTCATTTCAAGTTTTGTTAGTTGTATTCCGCCACAGACAAGGCTGGATGCCAATCCTACACATCCACCCCCTGGCAATTTTGTTGGGCTGAAATTCAGTGGACATGCGCACCCCATCATGTAATTGTGGTTTAATGTTCAGACCAATTTGATTTCTTCATGTGCTAATATCATGCGTTGGAAAATGCTTGACGACTAATAATCTGTTTGCAACTGTTGAACAGGGACTGTTGAAAAACAAGGAGAAAAGCCCACCATGTGTGGGCCTTGTGCCCTCTCGATTGATATGGGCGACCTAGTTTGAACATGGTCTGTCCAGAATCCGAATTTTCAGTCCACATGGCAGTTTTGGCTATTGTCATGAAAACCTTCTGGGCACATGTGTTGTGACACTTCTCCTTAATTATTTTTAACATAATTGAGAATGATGATTTAAAACATGTAGACCATCATCTGTCCATTGTGCAAACATGAGCTTGTTGCATAGCACCAGACAATTTTTTTTAATCAAACGCTTGATATGTGAAATAAAATAATAGTGTAACAAGTACTTATTATACATAGTCTGACAAAAGGGGGGAAAAAAAAAGACAACCTAAATGTCTGCAACTCCCCCCCCCCTCCGGTCTTTCAGCGATGTTGTCAAAATGACAGCCTTGTTGTGCATTTGGGTGCTTACCTGAGTAGCTATTGTGCACCTAGTGTTGATCTTCTTGTCACCTAGGGCACACCTAGGCAGTGCCTGGGCTATTTAGGATGTTTCTATCTTTCTAACATTATCGTGACTAAAATTATCCAGCACAATTAAGTGTTTTCCCAACTGAATGAGTTTGGCTATGAAGATCCTATCTTGCCTTTCAGCTCTTTATAGCCGCGTTTTGTTGTCATTAAAATCTTTCATATTTTTCCTCATCAGTTCTTCTCGAGTCTTCTGGTATAACTATTTGTCTTTTAACTCTTTTAATCTACATTATATCACTTATTACCTATGCACTCATTGGTCTCCTTTGCAAGTGCCCATACCACCTCAACTTATCTCCTATCAATTTTTTTTCATTTCTTAATATGTATTTCCTTTTGTTTTCCTACTATCTCAACATTTTCATGTCAATTATGCTTATTTTGTGTGTGTTGTTACTTTGTGGTTCAACATTTAGGCAGCCGCATACAACGTTGGTGCTTTGATAGTTGTCCTATAAAAAATTTTAATTTGATTTTAGTGTGTCCATAACACTTCATCTTCCTTACTTTAGTTCAATGAGTAACATCTTCTTCAATTTGGCCTCTCTTTATGATTGACACAATAATAATGAAAACTATCATACTTATGTATCTCTTAATCATATATCCTTACCACCAAGGATTAAGTATCAGCTATTGGTTGCCGTATCGGTTGGCTAAATTTAAGATTTATCCGAGGGTATCATATCTTATCTGAGATATGCTAAGATATGCTAAAGATCAAGGATTAAAGTATTAGTATTGGTCGCCGTATCGATCGGCTAAATTTATGATGGTATCGGAGGGTATCGTATCATGTCGGAGATAAATTTAAACCATGCTAACCACTTCATTTTAATTCTTATTTTGCTAAAGTGGCAGCGCTTATATTTTGTTTTTTGTACTACTTTTTTTATAACCGTTTGACTCCAATGCTATCCTTCATTGTTTTAGTGTGACATTCATCCCTTACTTTCTTTCTATACAACCAAAACTATGTAGTCAGCAAACAACATACACCATGGTTTTTAAAATCTAGATTAAAAATATTGGAATTAGTAACAAACTAAATATTTAAGCTTTGCTATACCGTGATTTACTTAAAAACCAATCTATAAATTCCTGGAAATAGTTATACATTGATGTGAAATCAAGCCAGTGGATAAATTTAGTTGTGGTCATATTTTGGTTGTTTTTTCATGTCTGATGTGAGCCTGTGAGGGCAGTTGTTTTACACACTTCCAATCGTTATTGTCTGTTCATAAGTTCAGTAACGTCTACGGAAAGTTCTATCTTTAAGTGTTTCCTGTATCATTGTTTGGTTATAGTGGTGGTGATGCTAGGGGAACACTCCCCAAACCCCAATTGTATTAGATTTTGGAAACCTAATTCAACAAAGAAGATACTAGAAACCAGAAAGCTGCAAATTCTGGAATTTCAGAATATGATAGTTTAAGAGATATTAAAGAAAGTGCCCACAAAAAAAATTAGAATCTGAGCAGGCTTCAGTAATTTGTTCTACAGACCTAAACAGGGGCTGTGGCTAAGAGATTGATTTCACCCTAGATTAAGGGTTGCAACATCTCTTGCAAAGATGTGAAGGTCGGCACAGCGTCCCTATGATTTTTTAGATTGATGGATGTAGGGATGGTAAAAAACTAAAGACTATGACTGACCACATAATGATTTGATTGATTATGAATTTATTGGTTATACTCTTGCAGCACAAAAATAGTCAATCAATTATGAATTATTGGCTAGACTCTACATTTGATTTGAAGCATATAAACTTAATTAGATAGTAGAATAAAAATAAGTAACCTGAATGTGTGAGAAACACTAAATTTCTGTATGCAGATGTTGAACAGTTAGAGCTTGAATAGAGGGGAGAAGAAGAACAGATATCAGGTTTGACCTTCAAACCGGGGAAGAGAACCATTCTCATCATAATCCATAAAGCCATTTGTTCATAGCAAACATAAATTGTTTACACTGACGTATGTAGCTGACGTCAAGGCCTAATTGGGCCAATTCTGGATTTGAAATAAAATGCAATTTCAGAAGGTAATTTAGTGGCTGATATAGTTCTTTGACTTCAATAAAATTCTAATTCTCATATTAGTTCTTTGACTTCAATAAAATTCTAACTGGACTCGAAAAGAACCAACTATAGTGGGGTCACTGGGGTGGGATTCAGAACTTCTAAACTAGAGACGCCTTCTATTACTTATCTGACTCAGATTACATTTAACTCTTAGATAACAGTGGGGGGGGGAAAAAAAAAGAAGAAAAAATTAAAAGTGCCAGAAGGAATTTTTTCTTGTGTGGGAGGAACTGGCTTATTGAGTCATACAAGCAGAACGTTAGGTAGTTTTTCTTCTTCTTCTTCTTCTCTCTCTCTCTCTCTCTCTCTTGGCGTCACTACTGTTCTTATTCATTTAAATCTAATTTTGGTTTTTCTTTGTGTTCTTTCTTAAGTTGAATCCTAATTTGGTTCCCTTGAGCTTGTTTGCCTTTTAGTGTTCTGAGCGTCAAAACTCCAGTTTTAAGTTCCTCCTTACTGACCAGAATATTTTCTTCCTTCCAATGATCCTAGATTCTTTTAGGTGACGTGATTATCACTAAATTATGACCCCGTCTCATGTTAGCATTGTAAGTCAATACAAAACCCTCATCGCAGGTTATTGTTCACAACCTATTCCATCTGGCATGTGAATGGAATCTGGATGTCTTTGGGTAAAAGTACTAGGTTTCTTTTTGTTATGAAATCCTATATTTTTGACTGGGAGCATAATAGGTTCCCCCTGCCCCCCTATTTGCGGTCTTTGTGCTGTCTTGAACTGGTAAGGTCATCAATTCATCGTTTAGTTTGCTTTTTTGTTGAAATTTTAATTTACCCTTACTTTTGTGGTACGAGGTCTCATGGATTCCTGAAGAATTTATGTTTGTGTTTCATATGGTGCTCAAGAGAGCTGAAGGACAGCTTTTTTCACACATTCCTGATGCACATGTATGATATGTTAAAAAGAAGCGATTAATGTCATTAACTTATTTGCTAGGTTTGCTTCAGTGCATTTGATTGTCTGTTCTCTTAGCAAATATATTTTTTTTTCATCTTCTTTGAAGAATGGTTACTACTTTTGGCTTCGTAATCGGCACCTTTCTTCTCTCTGTGCAGTGCTTTTGTTGCCCCTGCTGATATTCAGGTATTTACAAGTGAGGCAAGGAATAAGTTGTCTGCTAGGTGTCAAGGTAAGACTGTCAGAGATTTTGCTCGTGCAGTGAAGGAGATCTGTGAGGCTTTTGAAGAATTACAGCAGAAGAACTTGGGCCCTTGTAAAGATGATACTGATAAGACAGCCCTTGGCTCCTCACTTCCAATGGATGGTGTAGATGCTGAAGTGAATGGTCAGAGTCAGACTGAGACAATTGAACGGAAGGAAAGCACAAGTAATGAGGCCTCGGGTGATGCAGGTTATGGTCTGGAACGCTGTTCAAGTAGACGGTCTGAGACTGATGATATGGATATTAAGCCTTGTGTCTCATCTAATACAGAGCAAAGATCATCTCAAATGTTATCTGTCAAGAAGAGGAGTGAATTATCCAATAATGGCACAGATTTTCCTAAGAAAGAGGTACCATCTGTATCCAGGCAGAATGGTCCTTCTCCACTTAAAGAAATCTCTGGTGATAAGGATAGAGATGGGGAGAATATTCACCCTGATGCTGAAGAAAGTTCTCCTTCTGGCCCTGTTGATGGAGAAAGTGATGGTTCCCCGCCTTTAGCTTTGTCTGTTTCCCGGAAGCACACTGGTGGAGGACGGAAGGCAAAGAATATGGTTATAGAATCAAAGAGGAAGCAGAAGGCTGCAGTAGAAGTAGGAAAAAAGACTACTTCAAGGCTACCTAAGCATAATGACTCTGATTCAGAAGGCAATATTGGTCTTCATGACTCTGGAGTACATTTACAAGGTGGAGGACAAAACAAAATTTCTCCATGTGATAACATTAAGGATTTGCATGATGATGAGTTGAGATCAGATTTAGATCTCAACAATGAAAAGAAGGACAAAAGCATGGTAAAAGCTAAAAAACAGATGAGAGCAGACATACTTGAACCATGTGATGTTGGCAATGTTGCTATAGACAATACTAAGGAGCGGGGCAAGGATGAGCAATTATTTTCTGGAGATCATAGGAAGAAGAGAACCCAGCTTGGACATAAAATGCATAAGTTGGCTACAAATGAGGATCCACATCCAGCCAAAAGACCAAAGCGGGTGGTTGTTGGTGAGGATACCACCAAGAAATCTGTTACTAAAAGCATAAGGAATGATTCTCTGAGTCCGGGTGTTGTTGACAAAAGCAATAAACCTATAGAGAGTAAAAAGTCATCTTCACGTGTTAAGGCTGAAAGCTGTGCGGCTTCTAAAACTGAAACATTTAGTGTTGGAAACAACTTACCAAGTGATGAAGCTGTTCTGCCCTTGACAAAGCGCCGTCGTCGGGCATTGGAGGCAATGACTGATTGTGCCACAGACGCTGCTGGGGGTAAAGCACAAAAGAGTTATGACATCCATAAGAATAATGTTTCAAACTCGGATTGTGACAGGTCTCCTTCTATCCAATTCCACTCAAAACGAAGAGCTGTCTGTCAGTTTGATGATCATAATGACCAAGAAAAGCTCAAAACTCCTGTTCACGGAGAACTGATCAACTTGTCGAAGGATGTGCCTTCACAAATCTCTGGTTCTTCTCAGAACACACATCATGAAAATCTCAATCATGCTCAGCCGAATGTTAGAGATGGCATGGATAAAGAACATTTGGACTGTGCTGGACCAGGTGAGAGCCCTTCAAAGGATGGAAAATCCTCTGTCAGACTTCTTCATGATCCTCTATCACCCAAATTGAAGCAAAATGAAGAGAAAAGGCTGAGAAAGCCAATGGCAGCACAGGTTTCTCATAGTCCTGATAAATTGGAATCACAGAAATCTTCTGCCAAGGAGGGTAAGCCAACATTGGTCTCTCCTAAGGATGGGTTGGCTACTTCTATGAAGCAAGTGGAGCACAAAACCATCAAGCTCCAAACTAAAGCATCCAGCACCACTTCTAGAAAGCCTCAGGTTGGGTCTGCCAAAGGTTCAGGCCTGGGTTCTGATTGTTTAAACCATTCTTCTAATCAAGGAACAATCCAGAGAAGCAGGCCAGCCTTATCTGCAGAAAAGGCTAAGATAAATTTAAAGACTAATCCACTGATGAATGATACTGCTATTCTGGAGTACTCTACCCTGAATGATTCTCAGCTTGGGGAACGGTAGGCATCACCGATGCTTGGCTATACCCATCATACTACTAGTCACTGTTTTTACTTTCTCATGCGTATTTTATGTTTTTGTTTTTTTGTTTTTCCAGATCGAATGTCATTGGTGATGATATAGCTGCTAGTTCGTTGACTGATACCAAGTTTGCAGATTCTGCCACGTCTTTGAAACATCTTATTGCTGCTGCGCAAGCGAAAAGAAAACTTGCATATTCACAATCTCTTTCTCATGATAATCCTATTCCAACATTTATTTCCACCGCTACAGTGGTTCAGGAAAGAAGCCCCAGTCCTGCTTCTGCAGTTCAGACCTTCCTGTCTGGCACCACCCATGCTATGCAGCAGGATGCAAAGGGATTTTATGCTCGCTTATCCCTTGCTTCTCCATCTCCTCATGCTCATCAAGTTGCATCACAAAATCAACTGGAACATGAAGATCCTGAAGAGGGAAGGGTTAGTTCAGGACAGAGGGCGCCTAATGGGTCACTAAGTGGTGGTACAGAGGCAGTTGTTGCACGAGATGCTTTTGAAGGAATGATAGAAACATTGTCAAGGACAAAGGAAAGTATTGGACGTGCAACCCGTCTAGCAATTGATTGTGCAAAGTATGGAATCGCCAATGAGGTTGGTGGTACTGAGGAGTATATTTTTCATATAATTTTTTGCCTTTTCCGGTGCTTATTTCTCCATTTTATGTAGACTACCTTTGTATGTGGTTGCTGTCTTAGAGATATTTGAAAGTTCTCTTACTCTGCTGGGGTTTTACTAATTCCGTTTGGGAGTGTCCACTAAAATAATTAAACAATTCTTACCCAATTATCATCAGATTCACAATCGTAGCAGGTTAAAGTATCTGATAAAACATACTTTAGCTTATTGAAGTCTACTTTCTGAGACTGGGCAATGGCTTCTTTATGCTTGATTGAGTCTTTGTCTTGAAGGACTTTGATGAACTGAATAGATGAATTTTTGGTGTATGTTGATTACCCTTATATAGTGGAGAACATTGCATATGAACTAAATTTTTTTCTTGGGTAGGCTTTGTTTCATATTTTTCTTTGAAGAATGCTTTTCCCCTTTGCACAATTTCGGCAATATCTCAACAAATTTTTTACAAGTCAGGAAGGTATTGTTAGATACGTTTATGTTTCTCTGTTGAAATAAACTTGTTGCTGGGTGGATTTTTGATTAACCCATTACAGCCGATGGATCATGGGAGATGTGGGGTCAATTTGATAAGTGTTAGCTACTGTGATGGCTCTTTGACTTAATTGTTCCATTCAGTATGCTCTACTCTTGCATATAATATAAAGTTTGGAGATTGAACTTCTGTTTTGTCATTTTACTCATTGTATGTAACATCTATGTTTCAGACTTATGCATGATTAAAGAAAGAAAAAAGGCCAAACCCCATGTATAATATGCTTCTTTTGGAGCTTTGGTCACTTCTTGCCTGTCTATCTTGTATGCTTGGAAGATAGTGAACTTCATTTCTTTTTCTTCTTCAATTAACAGATTCTTTATCTAGTCCAACTTCATCCCATTTGCCTTCCAAGCAGATTGGTTTTATGTTACAGTACTCCGATTTTTTTTTCCCATTCTATTCATATTCATGAACTGTTATGGTAGTACTGAACTGTCCAAAATCTTCTTGTTTCCCTTGCATTGATATACATAAGGCTTGACCTAGTCATTTAGAAATGTCCATCCAAGAGGCAAACCAATGTGGGTACTGATTTATTGTGGATTCCCAATCTCATAGCCTTTTGAAGATTCATTTTAGATAAATTATGAAGAGGCTTCTATGGGTTACTTTTGGATTAATGGCTGTTGTTTGAGATGCGAGTTGGATGTTTCATTATGAATATGGGTCGTCAAGATACAGCACTCCACTGCACAAAATTTAGAAATGAAAATCAGTATTTCCACTTAGGTACCCGTCATCATCGATACACACTCAAGGATGAGTGGCTGCTAGTATGGTAACTGACTGCCGACGATACAGCTTGAACTTAAGAAGAATAAAGCATCACAAACCTGTTTTCTTGCTGGTTCCAGTTGTTTTGAACAGCACAAAAATATAAATGCGTGTTTGGGTGTTTGGTTTGGGGGGGATTCAAGGGCTTCATGCCTCTCCTCATTGTGTGGGATTCTTTTGATCATGGGTCTCAAAAATAAAAAGGAAATTGTTGGATGCTATGTGATGCAGATTAATTACCAAAATAGGCTTGTTTTATTAGGAATAAGCCTAGGGTTGGGTTCCATACATGTTAGGCTTTCGATCCCATGTGTTTTGAGTGTAATAGACCACTTTTATGGGTCTAAAAAGGGGGCTCTAAGATTGAGTACGGGATTACTAGTTAGTTTCCATTTTCATTAGTTTCCTTTCTAGTTGGGTTTGATTTGAGTTATATTTGTTTCCTTATGAGTCAAGTTATTAATTGAGTCAAGTCCTCAGTAGTTAATTTCCTTTTTCAACTAGTT
>NC_056564.1:20482966-20483709 GCF_013358625.1 Macadamia integrifolia
AACATGAGGATCAATACAAAAAGATTGATGGGTTATGACCAATCAAAATAATGTTATAATAATCAACCACAAATAAACACGTAAATTTGCAGCTTTCTACAATTTGAAGGCTCGAATTGAACTAACATATGTTTTTTTAACATTCTACAAAGCAGTAGTTGCAACAATATTGATATACAGAGAGTCAGAGATGGGAATAGCACTCAAAATGTGTAGGGTTTTCTAAAACTCAACAAACAAATTAAAGGACAATTTGTTCAATCATCTTCTTAAAACAATAGTGAATGATCTTGAGGACAGTGCACCTCGCACCCCATTCATAAACCTTGCCCACTTATTCCCAATCTGGACTAATATTCAATATAGGGGATACCAAAAAGATGGGGCAAAACTAGAAATCATATCAAGGATGGACATATGGAACAAAGGAAAAAATAAATAAATGATCATCCATAAGATAAAGTAGAAAGGTACCAAACAATAAAAATTAACAGGAATATTAGGTCATAGAGAGAGAGAGCATTGCCACCATTGCCAATACCCCTTGTTCTCTGGGTTCACAACATTAATGTTCTGACACAGTTTTGATGATAATATTGTAAAGATAAACAAAAAAGGCTATGTATGAGTCAAAACATCTGCATTTGATAGCGAAGCTATGATGGTCTAAGGATGTCATCCAGATAAACTTTAGACAAAGAGCCAAGAGTCTTTCCTCCCAGGATTTGATCCTGGAGGGAGGG
>NC_056564.1:20488211-20542684 GCF_013358625.1 Macadamia integrifolia
ATATATATGGCTATACATGCCTTTTTTTTTTTGATAGGCAATACATGCCTTTTTAAGTTCGACTTCACTAAACAAGCTTGGGCTACTCACATGGGGTGTTTAGTGCTCTTCATTGTTTTCAATGAAAGTTGAATGGTTCTCATTCAACCCCGGAATGATCCGATCCATACGATTGTAGGGACAGAATGGACCCACGGGACTAGACAGGCCGAAGACTTGAATACCCGTCACTAGCTAAAAAAAAAAAAGATATACAGATATGGGAATCACACTCAAAATGTAGGCTTTTCTAAAATTCTACAAACAAATTAAATAACAATTTGTTCAATTACCTTCTTAAAACAATAGTGATCTGAGGATAATGCATATCGCACCCTATTCATAAATCTTGCCCACTTATTCCCAATCTTGGATTATCCAATATAGGTGATACCGAAAAGATGGGGCAAAATTAGAAATCATATCGAAGGTGGAGACATGGAACAAACAAAAAATGATCATCCATAAGACAAAATAGAAAGGTACCGAATGCCACCAACTTAACAATAAAAATTAACAGGAGATAGTGGGTCATGTCTTATAATTGTTTTAGTGATAATATTGTGAAGATAAAAAAAAAAAAAAGCTGGATTCAGAGAGAATGTATGAGTCAAAACATCTTCATTTGATAGCTAAGCTATAATGGTCTACGGATGTCATCCAGATAAACTTTAGTCAAAAAGGGCCTTTCCCTCCAGGATTTGTTCCTGGAAGGAGGGGCTCTCCGCCCTTTGTCTAAAGCTTGTTCTGATATCCTTCCTTTAAACCTGATTTAAAAAGAAAAAAGAAAATTATAACAAATTTTTAAGTGCATTTATTGAGAAACACAAATAAATCATGGAAAAAATTATATCAATTGTTTGAGGAAAATAAAATGAAGACATTGAAATGACATAAATTGATGCCCATGTGCGCTCTTTCATGGGCTCCTCGCTAGCATAAGGGTTACGCAACCAAGGAGGTTCTTATCCCCTAATTCCAAAGATAAAACGTTTAGACATGATTATATCAGACTGACTGGTAAAAACACTGGGATAGAACCACATAATAAATCGCAGAAAAAAAAAATTTGTTTCAAAATTTGTACTCTTGAAATGTGCATGACTGGGTAGAAAAGAGGTTGGCTTCTATGTTCTATGAGAATTAAGCAAGCTTAACAGATGAGAGGACTAATGCCTCTGGTCTTCAATATTCTAAGATCTCTAACTTTCAACTTGATCCTTCTGGTTATTCGATGAACTCCACTGAAGGTAATGCATTCTCCACAATCAAGTCATTATGAGCGAGGGCTTGAGTAGGATTCTTGCCTATCAATTGTTTTAGATTCACAACCTTCAAATTGTATCCTGCTCTTCAAAACTCAGCATAACTAAAAACCATCTTTTAAAGTAACATGGAGTGTGGAGAATGATGTACCTTCAATGGAGTTCATGGATTAAACACAAGGATCAGACTCAAAATTAGAGATCTCAGAATGTAGAAGAATCTTCCTTATACCAGCGGTATTATTCATTTCAGTTAATGAGGTTGCTTAATTCCTGTAAGATACAGATGCTAACCTCTTATCTAAACCAGTTATGCACATTTCATGAGTACAAACTTAAATATTGGAGACAAATGCTAACCTCATATCTAAACCAGTTATGCACATTTCATGAGTATACAAACTTAAATATTGAAATATCATAATTTCATCGTGAAGATAAACCTTTCATAATTAAAAAGTTCATGTAGAGTATGCATGCAACTTTTGTGAATTGACATGACTTGCACGCAACTTGAGTGAATTAACAAGAATTGCACATCACATAAACTTTGCCCCTAATTTTCCAATATGGAAAAGTCTAAACTTAAGGATTGGCCTATATATCACAGTCTATCATGTCCAATTTTGTAGATTATCTGGCTTTCAGAGCGACTTCATTGATGTTCAAATATGGTTAATTGTTGTTTTAAAATATTTCTTATCCAATGCCTAGTAGGTCAAAAAAGGTTTGGTGTTACAATATTTTGAGATATTTCAACAAAGTCGAAATCTAAATCAAGAGAAATTTCAATAAGTCGCTTTTAATTGGATAGACCATCATAATTTCGCAAAAAAGAGAAGATGAACAATCTAGGATTTCATATTAATTTCAGCCAGGGGTGCAAAGAGAAGGAGTGATCTCACAACTTATTGATTATCATACATAAGAATAATTTATGTGAGATGTAACCCTTTTTTTTTTTTTGGTAATGGTGCGACGTTACCATTTAACCTACAAGTGATAAAAACTTTCAGTACTTTAACCTATCCACTTAACATCACATAATGGACTTACGGATATGGAAATGAACACTGCCAAAAACCCTAATCCGTCAGCCAATATCAAAGAATCTTAATGGCTTAATAGGTGTTTAGAGTCTTTAGACATAAAACTCTTTTAAAATACAATTCTAGGGAGAGGTTTGGTGCACGGTAACTCTTTTAAAATACAATTCTAGGGAGAGGTTTTGTGCACACCGTGCACCAAACCATTGAATGAAGTGAAGGGTCATATAATGTACATAATCATCCCCATCCAATGGTTTTGTGCACGATCGTGCATCATGCACAATCGTGCACAAAACCTTTTGCCTATAATTATATATATGAAACAACAATTTACAAAATTAATGTCAATACCGAAATTTTCAAAGACAAAGTAGAACTAATGCACAAAACTCGAAGGCTCAAAAAATCATAAAATAATTAAGGAATCAATATAATCAACCAAAATTCCGCCTCATAGGAGCTTGAGTGCAACTCTCCCAAACCTTAGAATCAGAGCAAAGAAAGGAATACTAGAGAGGGGAAACAGAAAAAGAAAGAAATCAGGAAAGAGGATAAAGAAATGTGAAATTATCTTAATACCCTCTAAAATGCATATCCATGCTAGATATTTTAAAATGAACCAAATACTTGGAAAACTTCCTAAAAATATGAAAAAACCCAAAACACATTGCATTTATTGAGAAACACAAAGAAATCATGGAAGAAATTATATCAAAATTTTGAAAGAAAAGAAAACGACAAAATTCCTTTAAACTCAATAAAATGCAAAGAAATACCACAAATAATTTAGAAAATTCCATGATGAAGGATGAACATATTTTAACATGACTAGTAGTAAAGACCATGGTTCTAAGTATCGGTACGAGATCGACTATACCAATATCTGACCGATCTGAATCGATTATCAATATCATTTCAGAGGTAAAACTGTTTAGAAAAAACAATGACAAAAGTTACCGATATACTACCGATAACTAAATCCATGATAAAGACTGAAGAATGAAAGCTGAAAAGCATTTTTTTTTATTTGTTTTATAAATTCTCTAATTTATTAAAATGCCATCGTGGACTATCCAAAGGTGTCTAAAACGTGTGCCCTAAAGGTATCATTTTATGGTTGATGGAAGTTCTTAGCTCTCCAAACATCTGGATTCAAATCCCACCGTCGGATTTTAAATGAGTTATGGGACATTTTTTTATCAACGGTCATAAATGAGGATCGATGCTTTTTAATTGTCAGGGTCCTATATATTGGGGGAAAAAAATTTATTGATTCGAAAAACATGAGGCAGTTCAATACGTAATTTTTAAGGATTGAGTTTCTTGTCCAACTGCATAATGTCTATCTTTGTCCTCCCGAGGAGGATCACTTCCGGATGAACACTTCTAAACAAGCCCCGGTTAGTGTTGGATATGTGTGTCCATCAAACCTGATTTATTAATAAAACCTTTTTTTTCTATACAGTGATTTCGAATGCAAGAGACCTCAATCTGATCCCTCCCACTGCGGTATTGAGTTTATTCTGCCAACAGTTTGGCTTCTGTTCCTGATTGATTTTGGTTAGGGCCGAGAAACGTAGAGACATCTCTTGCTTGGCCTTTGAAAGGAATAGTCTGTTTGTTAGTTTTAAGGATAAAGGCTTCTCAACCAAGCATGCTAAGCCAACCGATAGCCACCTCTGAACCTTACACAACCCCACAGGAATTCTATTACCTACATCCTCATTCACTTCTTATTAGTTTCACATCTTTTTGCTTAAACAACTGTATCTATGCCAAGAAAATAAATCCTACAGTGGGTCACAAAGCAAATTAGCAAAATGTGTCCATATATAATTGATAGTTTTTGGGTTTGACTCCAATGGGTTCAGTTACATGAATCCTGTTTTGCTTTTCACCTCTATTTGAAGCTCGGATCTGTTCACCTGTGGGCAAGAAACTGAAAAAATAATAATAATCCCTAATAATAATAATAATAAATAAATAATTTAATGACATTTCAATTCCAATAGAGGTCCACCATCCTCTTTTTATTTTTTTTGCTAGACAATATACGCCCACTAACGCTTTTGGAAGGTATTATAGTCACCCCAAGACAAGACTTTGTCTCTAGCACATCATGACCAAGGTTTAAGAAATCGTTTCGTTTTGATGGTTTCAAAACCATCGAAATATTAAAATTTGGTAAAATATTGACAAAATGGTATACTTTTTCCATGTGTTTTGTTGATCATTGGGGAACTAATGGCTGAAGTGACTGAAACTACCGAATTGAAATGACCAAGATGGTTGAAATTTCAACAAAATAGTATATTTCTTGGGTCGAAATGAACGAAATTTTGAAATAAAATGATCAAAGTGTTATCCAGATGACCGAAATTATGTACTTCTATATTTCGTATGCCATTTTGTCTCTGTAAAAAAAAAATACCAAAATATCCGAGAATTTGACAAGTTTTCGAACCTTGGGACTCAACTAACTTCTATTTCCTACTGTTGAAACATCCAAAATTAATATAATTTGGTGAAAATAATATTCTAAATCCCTCAGAATTTGGGAATGGAACACTAGATTTTAAAGGAATTCCACACAAAGCATTGAGAAACCTTTCAAGCCAAACTAAAAAGAAGAGGTTTACATGCTTCACATACCTTGATGCCTGGTTTAAGAATCCATTTTCACACAGTTATTCTTGATTGAGGTTCTATGAAGGAACCAAAACCATTCTACCCCATCTCCTCAATCCCGCTTCAGTTCTAACAATACCAATCCACAACCAAACTGTACCAATTCTTTTTCCCTTCTTTCATAAGTGATCTCCCTATTTTCTCACCCATCCTCACCTCCCATTGTATTTTTCCATTCATCGTCTAACAGTAGTTTTCATTTCTTTGATTTGTTGCTAGACTAGACACTATCAAAGCTATTTAATCGCTTGGTAAAGTTCAAAATAGAGATCAATAACATTCATTTCCAACTATATATTTTAACGGAGAGGGTTTCCCACGACACCAGTGTGGGGAGGACTCTGTATGCCACGCTGATGGCTGCCTTGAAAAAGGTATCATCCACATAGAGACCACATAGTCGGAGTAAGAGAAGTAACAAAAAACTCAAGTGAGAGGGAAATTGCACTCCGGCATTACGGGAAAGTTTTTCCCATACAGCATCTAAGAATACTTGAACCTAAGTACCAAAAAGGATCTGTTTACTTAAATTATAGTTCTCAATGTTTACTTAAATTATAGTTCTCAATATATCTATTCCCAGAGAAAGTAACATTTCTTGCCCTTTTATTTTATAGGGATGATTATGTTTATACAGAAACCATGAACAGTGGCTAGCAATGATTCTGATGTAAGTATCAGTTCAGACTTCAGATAAGCCATTATATGTATGTAAAATATACCACTAGACATCATGAATATGGAGAGGAGAACGCATCCTTACTGTACAATAGCATCAGGTTGTCTTTCTGGCAGAGAAGCTTGGAATGCTGGCAAAACTTTATAAGCTTCATAGATCCTACTTAAAGTTGGGAATTTGGACTGCATTAAAGGGAAAATGATTTAAGGTCAAATGATGACTATTAGAGCTAAACATTTCCTAAGAGTGGAACTTGTTTAATATTAGTAGATCCTCAATAGGATATCTCCTATTTCCTCAGATATATAAGATTGGTCTAAGATAGTTTAAACACATAATTACAATTGATTTATGTATCATCTCTATCCAATTGATCATGAAATAAAATATCCTTCCAGTATTTATGTTTGAGTGGAGATTCGAGGTTCAGAGGTGGCAAGTTTGATGGAAGTGAAGTCTAGATTAGCAGAGGGAGATCCAAAGGTGGTAAAAGGATGTCTGCAATCGAAAAGCAGGGGCCATTGGAGCCAGCAAGACTTGTTAAACTAAGCCAGATTTTTGGCTTCCACTATGAATACCTCATTCCATGGAGCCGCATGTCTAGCAATGAGTGGCCCAATAATCTTGACAGGGTGGAAGTTCAGATATAGAGTCTATAAGTTACTGCATTTCCAGAGGTGGGCTAGGATTATTCTCGTCTGTTTGATTATCAAAGTGGAGGAGTAGTGCATCCTGTTTTTTAAAATTTTGGATTTCAACAGTGTCAACATAGGCTATTGGTCTCTGGACTTTATTAATAATATTAATAAAGAAAAAGAGAAAAATCAGGAAAGGACTTAACCATATCAATGTTGAACCTTGTGATAGCTATACTGATCTGTGGGGCTAGAAAAACATCAGCCTGCATACAGATTAAACAAAAATTAGTTCGATCCTAATCAAAGAAAATAATTTTCTAATAAGTACTTCTGTCAGACTTTGCGTGAAAATTCCGAACGCTTCGTCATCAACCAGGAGTGATTCAGAAAATTTTAAAGACAATTAATGAAGCAGAAGCCAGCTGTTTGGTTATGAAAATCTTTTTCTGGTTTCAAAGGGGGCTCCTCTTAGGATGAGTAAATGGAAATATTACCTTGTAAATTTCGGGCAATCTTACTTTTATTTCTGGTCTCAGCCGAGCATGATCCATATTAACCAATTATCTAACTGTTCCATTGATTATGTAGGATACCTTTATAGTGTATGACTAAATTCTTAAGGGGGGTAAGGAGTCAAACGCCAGGAATTTTTGCTAATAGACACGAAGTTTGATACCATTGAAGGTAAGTGAAAGAGTTCAACTAAGCTTAGATAATGATGGGAGCATATGCGCTAGAACAGACCATGTATACTTCCTCTCCTGTAGCATATCTTCCATTAAAATCTTTCAGCAACTCCTCAAGAGCTGTTCAAACAGTAAAAGACAGTTCAGCGTAGCAGATAGAAATACAGTATGGTACAACTAAAGAATGAATATAAAGAAATGGCGAGAACATGCTTGAAACCTACAACATATAGATATTTTCCTTAAAGTTGGTAGCGAAAACCATACATCATCAGGTTAATGCCACAAGGCCCACAACTAAATAAATGAAATTTCAAAATGTCAATACAGTAATCCGTGATTCAGTAATTGCATATTATGTAAGAGTTAGACTGTTCATTGATTTCCATAATCTATCAATGGTGATAATTATAACTAGACAATAAATAATGCATAATTAAAATATAAGGAGTTAGTCCTACTTAAAAACAATTTTCCTTAAAAATTACTAGTACCTTTAATGTTTCTATTGAAGGGCTGAGTCACAGTGGCTTGAATTTCTTCAAAATTTTGTTCTATCAAATGTGTACTCTGCCTTGACATGTATCTCCCAAGATGGAAGCTTTTTCTTCGTATATTTGATGTTTAAGGGCAAGGGAGATTCCACACTTGGGCTACATATCCAGTACTCCGTAGTCTGTTGTCCACAACTTCCCGCCCCATGAAAAAATGAATAAAAAAATCAGTCCACAGTAGACCTTTGTTTTTACTCAACAGGCCTCAGGTTTTGGCCTTTTTTAGGTGGTTATTGAAGAGACCATGTACTTGGAGCTTCAGTGTTGGGAATATTTTACCCACCTAGGCAGATGGATTAACCCACTCTATCTAGTTGAGAAAATAGGCAGATTATTGGATGGACTGCCATAAGCATTGAATGTGTTCAAGTCTTCAAGAAAAACACAGAAATGCTTTTTCTTCCTCAAGGAACAGGGAGGTTACCTGTTCCTGTTTATTTCATATACTGGGTAGGTAGTCAGTCAGTACATGTGGATGTTTTGGACCTCCCAAGAAAATCTTCAAGCAAAATAACCTATTTTTATGATTGGATATTCACCCGATGAGATAGTAAAGATATTTTCAGCACTAGGTGGAACATATAGAAGAAAAAATTACCAGCAAAACCTTTTCCAATATGATTTTTAGTCCACAAGATTCGCTCTCCTGGACCAGCTTTTTCTTCTATGTATTTCTACAGAAATAAGAGGCCAATGTAACTAAAGATGGAAATATCATAAATTACACAATTAAGACACGGCATGATTATTGTAAATGCATCATAGGCAAGGGCAACATACCAGAAGTGACATCATATGCAGAGGCTGAATGCCAGATCCAACAATACTTGCTGCCTGTTAAGACAATGGTCTTCTTAGAATACTGGTGGGAAGTTAAGAAAACTACAAAAGTTAATGTGATACCTATTCTCCAAAAGTGCGAACACTACAGTTTTCGTAACAAATGGCTGCAGAGGATCAAAGTGATTTTTAGCTCATACTCTCCAGTCTCCACTCTGTACCACAACATGGGAATTTTTTCTTACGCTTCAAGTCACCAAAATGAATGGCTTAACTGGTTATAACTGGCTTGGGTTCTGCAACCCATGGCATCTTAACCTGTACAAGCCTTTTATACAGTAGCTGACAATATGCACTGACTTACACCAGAAAGGCACAATTCAATTCTTTTCTGGGTGTATATGTGTAATGGTTCCAACAAGCATGAAAGAGAAAATGGGCAATTAATACTGTTAGATCCTGCGGATCCAAATAGAAAGATTCAAGTTTTTCACTTGATTTGTACCACCAATGTGCATGCAGCCTTAAAGGTACTACACCTAAAGTCAGTAGCTGGGGCATAATTGATATTTCATTTGGAACTTGCCTGAACAGGTCAGACATTCTATACAAGAAAGTACAGAGTATGTGCAAAATTTGTTTGACAAAACAGTGATTCAGGTTATTGAATTTATAAGAATGTATCATCCTCAAAAACTAATTCCACAAGGAAATAGACTGCCCTTGGCAACTTCTTTTTCTTTTCCCTACCAACTACCAACTACCAACCCTCCCACACCCCCCCCCCCCAAAAAAAAACCCCCCAAATTGTTTTCGTATTGAAGGGCTTTACTTGAAATAAAGAACACTTTGAAACTTACCTGGAGATTTAGAGCTCTGCCCTTAAGATCAGGTGGCAAAAGAGCATTTTGGGGATACTTCTCTTCCAAATACTTGTTCCATTCAACAACAGTAACGAATAAGATTTAGAACTGATTCAGTCACTTGGTGGTTTTAAAAAGCCATAAAACATTAGGAAAGTTGATTCTCAAGTCAACTAACCAGCAAGATAGCTAAGGAGTCTCCAACCACCACATCACCATCCACTAGCACTGGAACATAGTGAAGAGGGTTCAAACGTTCAAACTCTGCAATCCAGTCATGAAATGTTTGAGGTCGAGCCAACTAAGTTCACATTATATATATATATATATGCTTACAACAACTCAGCCTTATCACAACTAAATGGGTTGACTATATGGATCCGTCCAAAGACAAAAACAATAATAAAACTGGTAAAAGGAAAGGAACACAGCAACACAACAGCATCTCAGTAAGTTGGCTACATGAGTCCTTGCCCTCTAATCAGCTCTATTCGACATCATATTTGGGACAAGTCCTAAACTATGCATGTCTTTCCTCACTACTTCTCCTGTGATCATTTTAGTCCTGCCCCTTTGCTTTCACTCCTCCTTACTAGTGCATCCCAAGCCTCCTGTTTGGACCAAATATATTATAGATATCACTTTTAGCTTACCAGAACTATACTACAAAGATTAAATTGAAATTCACCTGGGCTAAAGTGCTCTCCTTTTGAGAGATCTACTGCTTTGTACTCGTAAGTCAATCCTACAAAATCCAAGAATTTATCCCAAAAAAAGAAAACGTAGTTCATAACCATTAATCAAATCAAAGTTGATAACAAAAATGGACTTACCCCTATCAAAGATTTCAAAAACCAGCTATTAAAGAGACATCTCAAAGTATATAAATACAAATACCCTTTAGGTTTAAAGCGAAGCGAACGCGCCATGAACATGAGCTTTGCCAGTAAGAGTACAACAGAAGCTTTTGAGAGGAAGAAGATTGGAAACTACCAGAAACTTCCTGAAAGAAAATTATGGGAATTAATTTAAGTGGGATCTTATGCTCCAAAATTAGAATTTGAGATAGATTATGCAACATCGATCGAATTAAATGGAAAGAAGCTACTAAAAACACAATCTTGAACTCTAAAGACTTCGAATTTTAATTAAATAGACAGAGTTTTCAAATTTTTATAGATTGAAGGAAGATATCTATCTACCTGAGAGTTTGGATCCATATCGAGAAAGACTGAAACCAGAAATGGAAGATCTCTCTCTCTCTCTCTCTCTCTCTCTCACACACACACACACACACACACACACACCCCAACAGAGAAATGAGGTGCTGCCCGAAGTTCAGACTCCAAACACGACAATGGGGAGTGTAGCCTTGTAGCCTGTAAGAACTAGGAAGCCAAAGCTAGACGGTCAATGGCTCATGGCTCATGGCTCATGGCTCATGGCTCTTGGCTCACTGTGGTCTGAAAGTCAAAATATGTCAAATAGGGGTCACTGTTTTTGTGATCTAACAAATCCAGGATAAAGTGTGAAAACATGTGAGCATCGGATGGTCGAGAGGACTTCAGGACAAGTGTTTAGAAGTTCTTAGCCATCTGATGCTCACACACCACCATACTTATTGCAGAAAATAATTACTTCGATAAAATATATATGAGCATCAATAGCGATTAAAGATAGGGAAATTTTTTGTCACTCTCCTACACTTGGCCTATATTTATTAAAATTCTTTTACTTTTTTTTCTAATACTCCCCTGTTTTTAGACTTTTATATCTCTTTCTCCCCTGCTCCTTTTAAATACTGAGATTATCCCTCCTTTTCACTTGTAGCATACTAAACTTTTTTCAAATTAATTAAAAATTAAAATCAATACTTTACATGGTCCCATTCCTCCATTAGAGGGTGGCGAGTTCCCATAAATTTAGTCTATTTTCATTATGGAAGGATTAAGTGGTCTGAATCGGTATTGGTTGAGAAAGATACCAATCTAATACTTTTATCAATTTTTTTTACAATTATTTCTAATCCCCAAAACCAAGTGTTGCAATCGGAGAATGTTACATTAAATTCGATACTGATCCAAATTAGTATGGGGTTTTCATCGGGCTCATTCCTTCTGGTCTAGGGTTTTCGTCAGGCGAATTCCTCAGAGATTCTAGTTTGGGGTTTTGGTTCCTATTCAAATAAACCCTAGAAGTGAGAAATCACAGGTAAAAAGAGAGAATATATAACAGAGAGAAGGGGAAATCGAGCCCTTATTTTGGGGTTTTGGTCGACCCGGTGCGATTTCAAAACCAAGTTTTTAAACCAAGAGAGGTACCAATCCACCAGGCCATGTGTCGGCATCTCAGCCAGTCTCCACCAAAAAATGACGCCGTAGAGGCTTTCGATACGCCTCTGCCAGATTCACTCACCGCAGACGATTTTGATCCTCTCAGGCATTCCTTATCCTTTATCCATTTTAGAAGAACCTCGCAATGGGGAGGTCGGTCAAGCATTGAACCTTCATATTCAAGAACCCTAGGGAAAAGTCCAGAAAGTTTTTTTTTTTCTTTTTTTTTTTAACCAAAAAGTCTAGTTGAGCCAAAAAGGAACGGACAAGTCAATCTTATAGAAAAAGATTCTCTAATTAATTGGGTGGTCAATTTGTGATCTAACGTTGGAAAGACCTAAGGATATGTGTCCATATATTGGGATGTATGTCTAAGGTCCTCCTAGCTCTTAAATCACTAATTGGACACCCAATTAATTGGAGGAGCCGAATGTCTAGTACATTTGTACATATATATATATATATAAATTATAATAAATAGAAGAGAGAACACTACCTAATCATGTGGTCCTTGTACGAACCCAAGGGACAATGGAAGTGTGTATCTAAGCATCCAACAATAGGGGGTAGGATCATCATTTTACCACTCATGTGTTTGGCCACACAAGCGCACGATTAGGTAGTGTTTTTTCTTTCTCCTATAGTAATATAACCAAACCACATTGCACTTGAATTTTTTCATAATCAATCCCTCACCTTTAAATTTTTTAATAATATCACTCATTTCTTCTCTTCTCTTCTCTTCTCTTCTCTTCACTTAGTCCTAATTCTATCGTTTCCTCTTTCCGCAGATTTTTTTTTTCTTAATATTTCAGTTTTTTTATCAGGTCAAAACCGAATAGAAACCGAAATTATACCGAACCGGTTTTTGTATTGAAAATAGGTTACTATTCTCAATACAGTTCGGTTTTGATTTATGCATTCTCTTTCTCTATCTTAAACCGAACGGAAACCATGCCAAATAACCGATATGAAACCGTTTGATAACCGTAGCAATAATAGAACCCAAATTTCAATTGTACGTACGGCGTACCTTCCTTCTTCATTTAATTGATTTAACTGAATTGCGAACGTTGCTTCCTCCTTCCACCACTCGCATCACTCCTCTGCTTCATCCTTCACTGTGAGACTCAGAAATTAATCCTCCTTTTCAACATATCTATTTCTGATTCATTTATTTCCAAAACCACACAACTCTTTCGTATCTTTTAACCAATTCTGAAGTTTCAGAGATGAAACTCCTTAGCCAATTGATCAATCCAAATGGACCTCTTTCGATGATCTAAATTTGCCCATCATTCATTCCATTCTCCTCCCAAATTAAAATTCATCGGAGGATCCCAATCCAATTTTCGAGATATTGCCTGTGACTGTTGATTGCTCCGTTTTCTTATTCTAAAAAGTTTTTTTACTCGACTTAAAAGAACTTTTTAGAATAAGAACACGGATCAATCAAAAGAAGGTTACAAGTACTTAGATGGTTTGAGAACACAAACTGCTTCAAGGTATGCTTGCATTATTTATTTAGGGGGTGCAATTTTTTTGGGGGATCTTGCTGCTACAAGTACTCAAACGGTTTGAGAACACAGAAAAGGAAGGAAACATACCTTTTGTAGCAACAAGATCCCTAAAACTTGTTGAATATATAACTATAAAACCACCGATTTTAAGAAAAAAAAATCTTTACTTCAATTTCTAGGTTTCAAACCAATTTTGATTCTGTATACTTGAAACCTTGCTAAAACCTTTCTCGTGAATGTTTTGTTTCAATGCGTAACTCCTAATTTTTCCAGCAAGTCTCTCCTGTATACCAACTGCTATGGAAGAAGATCAAAGGGGTGTACCACCTGTCTCGAGAGTGCCGGATGAACAAACTGATATGGATCCAGAGGAGGATGTTCTGTTGATGATGATATTGAGGATATAATGTTTCCAAAGCTTGAGATAAGTTTGCTCTACAACTAGCAGCATCCATGGGGGTCCCTCTCAAAGCAGTTCTTATCCAAGGTATGCAACCCTCAGTCAGCCTTGATATGCCGAATGGTATGATATCCTTACCAGATCATCTCCTTCAAAATAGGTAGTTAGCAAATCTATTGCTATCCCTTGTTCCTCAGTTATCTAATGCCACCATCTCTGGCAAGGAAGCCAGATCCATGATGACTCACTCGGCCTCTCCTTTCCAACTACCATTGACCCAATTTCCAGAACTCCTCTATCCTAAATCCATGTATATCTAACAATCAGGTTGTGAACCAAAATGCACCCATTCCATCACTAGTAGCCACATCACCTATTTCATCACCCATTCCATCAGCCGTAGCTACATTTCAACATGGCCTTAACACCCTTTCCATGGCCTCCAACTTGAATGCACCACCCGTAGCCACATCCCAAATTGGTATACCCAGATTCAGTACATTGCTGTTTACCCAAGCCCCACCCATTCACATGCTTACAGGGAGACACTTTGGCAGAGAGCTACAACTGATTCAGGCCAAGTACGGACAAAAGAGTAAAATAGCTGAACACTTCTAAAGCGGTTGACTCTGTCATCTCGTCACCTACAAGAACGATGAACACTTTTTAATGCTCATAGGGGTAGGACAAGTGGCATTCAAAAGAGTCAAACATAAAAGCAAGGGACTTTCCACCGACTCAAGCCCCCTACCCACAAGAGTAAATAAGGAATTTTACCCCTTATTGGAATTAGGGTTTTCATTACACATATCCTATAAAAGAGAAAGAATGAATAAAAGAAATAAGTCAATCTCTCTCTCTCCCTCTCTCTCCACTGCTCCCCATCATTATTGTTGTCTGAAAACTAACGTTGGCATCAGAGAGTTCCGGCCAGAGTATCCCTCGGCCGTTCTCTTTTGAAGATCTCTCTCAGAGCCAATGGTGAATTTTCAGTCACAACCGAAGGTATAGAGCATCCAAATCATATACTTCTAAAACGTCCTTTTATTGCAAGTAGTCTAGTATGGTACGGGTGTTCTTTATCACATAGTCAATTCAGTAGCTGAATTAACAGTGTAATCTCATTCAAATTTGGGACATTTTTAACGTAGCAAGAGAGTCAGTCAGGAGTGTTTAGGAATTTCCAGCTTCATCAAGTGGTATCTATGGAGAGCAAGAAATGACCTTTTATTTACCATTAAAAAGTGGACACCATAAGATATTATTGAGACAACAAAGAAGGCTCACACAATTTTTGCAGGCTCAACCTCCATCATCCACTACTGCTTCAGCAGGGAATTGACAACAATTCTGCAAGTAACTCAGTTATGCCTACCTCCTCTTTGGTTCTACAAACTCAACACAGATGTAGCTTGGGTTTAGGATCAACAAAAGGGAGGCCTTGGTATGGTGATTCTTGATCATTTGGAAAGACCATGCCTGGCGAAGTCGGAACCATCCAATTTCAATAGCATTTCGTTAAGGGAGCCAATGGTAATTCGAAGTAACCTGGTGGAAGCTGTTGGTTAGTATGGAAATTTTTATGGTAGAATCGGATTGTCAAGAGTTGTATGCTTTCCTAAACCATGCATCTACCAACATTCCAATGGTGTGCAGCCTATAATGGAAGATATTCTTCATTTAACCTCTTTATTTCAGTTAATGTAACTTTGAGAAAATTCCTAGAGAGATTAACATGATAGTTGACTCCCTAGCCAGGAAGGCTCTGTCAATGACATGTACGACAGTATGGCCTATTTCCACTCCATGGTTGTTGGAGGCTTGTAACTCTACGCCAATGAGTTTTTAATACTCAGTTGAATATGATTGTTTTTTTACCAAAAAAAAAAAATTGACAAGGTACAAGACTCCATCAACCATGGAGTGGAATTAGGCCAAACTGTCATACACATTAATGACAACACCTTCCAGGCTAGGGAATCAGCTAACTTTTTTATTTCCCTAGGAACATACTAAAAGTACATGAGAGAAAATAAGTAGACAAATATAATAAGATGTCCCCAGTCACAGGCTACACAAATAATAGAATGTTTGGTGATGTTCCAATGATGTAAGAAACGAGCTCTTTGCAATCCGTCTCCACTATAAACCGTTCCATGCTATCAGCCTATTAGAGAATGCCTCCAACATTCCACTTCTAACAGTCATTGCCTCATCTAGAAGAATATTACTAAAAACTGCTGGCTTAGACTTTGCGAAACATGGATGCCCCAGGTGGTCTCTGATCATGATTCCTAATCCCCCTCTTTGATCCTTACTCCAAGATGCATCAACATTAAGCTTACGGTAGGGAGAGGGAGGAAATATCCATACCTATACTCCACTCCTGATTTCTTGAACCATGGCTGATTCAGCCTTCTTTCAATCCAATTTCCAAAAGGGATGGAATCAGCCAGTATTGGGCAGCATGGCCAATCCGATCTGACCCTGATCCTTGAAATTATGAAACTGAGTCAACTGCTATAATAACATGATATCCCACTCCCCCCCACCACCACCCTCCCAAACCCAAAAAATAAAAAACCAGCACATGTCTTAAGTTCTAAAAATCCACTGAAACCAAAAAAAACTGTCAATTACCTCAATTTCTCCGAACCTGGCTTCCTCATTTCAGTTCCATGATGACAAGAAAACTGGATCCTCTCCTGCCGAATGAAGACTGCCTTGGTACCTTAGCAATGGTGTGCCGATCCACACGAATAATCCCAGCATAAAATTCTGAGTCAGCCTCTAACAGGAAGAGAGGAAAGCGAATCTACGTCAATGTGCAAAATTATCCTCCCTGTGAGTCTGAAAGCAACAAATAGCAGAACAATATGTGAACCTGAAAACTGAAGAAGTGGCAGCTTTCTCAAACTTCCTGACCAACCTTAGCGGTCAAAGAACAACTGTCATCATTCCATGAAGATAGAAATCTCTTACTCCCATGTCTCATAGGCTCATACTATGTTTTCAGTTGCCAAAATTTATTTCAAGGGTACCAAGTTTTAGAAATCCATCCCAACAGATATAATGCAGCAGGACAATAGACCACAGGAAATATAGCCACATTGACTGCAAGGGAAACCAAGGTGGAAGTAGTGTGTACATGTGCTGGCTACAACCAACCATGCTACCATTATGTTTTCATGTTATGGCACCCCAGTTCTCCAGATATGGCAGTGTTTAAATCCACAATATCTAGTAGCAGCTAAAGGTTGATATACCTAACCTCTATGATCTAACGAAATGTCACCCCCATTTCCGACTTCAAAATGTCTTCTAGTAAAATCAGTGTTCTGACCTATATCCCTTAATGTCTGCTAAGTGGAGGTCTTCACCATCAAGATTTTATCGAAAGAGCAAACATATGCAAGGCTTTCTTTTTTCCACAGGGGGAAGAGGGGGATGGAAGGTGGAGAAATTGCACAAAATCTTATGAATGGGAGGGGGTGGCTTTGCCCCTCAATATCAAAGACTGATAATTCATATAAAGTGCCTACTTCCTAGTAACAATCATATACGTAGGTAAACATATAGATGAAAGTACATGAAACCACAGAGGAAAAAAAGAACCAGTGACTACGATTGTAGTTTTCCAGTCATCGTCTAACAGTAGTCTTTACGTCTTTGATTGGTTGGCTAGACAGTATCAAAAGCTTTTTAATAGATTGGTGAAGTTCAAAATAAATATCCATAAGAATCATTTCCAATAATATATTTCAAATGTTGCCAAGTTTCCACGTAATAAGAATACTTAAACCCATAGTAGCATACAGCTTCTGGTAATTTTAATTATGGTTCTCAAAATATCACTAAGCATCCCCAGAGAAAGTAAATGGAAAAATATGAAATTTTTGTAACATTTCTTTCCATTTTATTTTATTGTCTATACTCTTGAATAGTTGAAGGATCTGATACCCTTCCCATAGAAGATTGATGGAAATAATTCATAAATGCTTAAATAATGTATCAGTTCAGATAAGCCAGTATATGTATGCAAAATATATTGCTGGACATCATGGAGACGATAATGCATCCTACTGCACAATAGCATCAGGTTGTCTTTCTGGCAGAGAAGCTTGGAATGCTGGTAGAACTTTATAAGCTTCATAGATCCTACTTAAAGTTGGAAATTTGGACTGCATCAAAAAGAAAATGATTTAACAAAGGATGGCTAATAGAGCTAAACCAGTGCCTAGAAGCAGAACTTGCATAATATTAGTAGATCCTTATAGGATATCTTGTTTTTTTCAGATAGGCTTAGTTATATAAGATTGGTATAAGATGGTTTAAATACATCAGTATAATTGATTGTATCATCTCTGTCCAATTGATCATGAAATAAAATATGCTTCAAGTCTTTATGTTTGAGTGAAGCTTCAAGGTTCAGAGGTGGAAAGTTTGATGGAAATAAGCTCTATATCAACAGAAGGTGATCCAAAGGTGGTAAAAGGATGCAGAAAACAAAAGACAGGGCCAATTGGAGCCAGCAAGACTTATTAAACCAGGACAGATTTGTTGCTTCCAGTATGAGTACCTAATTCCTTGGAGCCACATGTATGGTAACGAGTTGCCCAGTGAGCTTGAAATAGTGGGAGTTCAGATATAGAGTTCTATATGTCATTCCATTTTGGCATCTTGTTTTTTAATATTTCGCATTGCAACAGTATCAGCATACGCTATTGGTCTCTTGAACTTATTAATAATATTAATAAAGAAAAAGGGGGGCAATCAGGAAAGGACTTCACCATATCAAGGTTGAACCTTCTGATTGCTATACAAATTTGTGGTGCTAGAAAAACATCAGCCTGCATAGAGATTAAAACAAATATTCGTTGGTTAGTTCGATTCTATCCAGAGAAAATAATTTATTATCAAGTACTCTATCAGATTTTGAATGAAATTCACAACACTAAGGTCATCAACTAGGAAATGATTCAGAATATTTAAAAACAATCAATGAAGCAGAAGCCAGCTGTTGGTTATGAAATAGTTCGGTTAGCTCAAGGTAAGTAAAATAGTTCAACTAAGCTTTGATAATGACGAGAGTATACAGTACCAGAACAGACCATGTATACTTCATCTCCTGTAGCATATCTGCCATTGAATTCTTTCAGCAACTTCTCAAGACCTGTTCAAACAGTAGAAGACAGTTCAGAGTAGCAGACAGAAATCTGGAATGGTACAATTGTGCATATATCATACTACTATTAAAAAGCCCGTGCTCCATGTCTTTGGTATACTTTTTCAAAAAGACAAAAAGAGCCATTGATATCTACAAAAAAAAAACTTTCTGACCAAAAAACCCCTCCAAATGGAAGAGAAAAAATGATACATAATAACCCATGTGGGCATTCTTCCTATTGCTCCTCTCTCTCTCTCCATAATTATAATTATTTAAAAAAAAAAAAAAACTCCCCCATCCTCTAACGTTTCCCCCTCCCCAGTCTCCATAATTCTCCCTCTCTCCTTTCCCTAAACCTGGAGGATAAAGGGGGAAGTAAAAATCCCTAATAATTCATCCTCTAACGTTTCTCCCTCCCCACTTTCCATAATTATCTCTCTTTTCCCTAAACGTAGAGTAGAAAGGGAAATCCCTAATAATTAGGAATTAAGGAATCAAATTGTGGGATCATTATTGGGGGGTTGGGAAATAATACGGATCCATATGAAATCCTTAATCTGGCTTGCCACCTCACCTCGTGGTTACCCCAACATAGCTTTAATTCCAGAAATATTTTTTTATTATTCTTTTATATAAAAACTAAATATTTAAAATATATAACGAATAGAAGAATCCCTGCTCTAGGAGGGAAAACGATAGAAGAAGAAGAAAGGTCTCTCTGACCAACAAAAAATCCAAACGAAACTTTAGAAGAAGAAAGGTCTCTCTCGTGCACAGTGTTCCCAACCATCGTTTGCAACCTAAAAGCCTCCTAGTAGGTAAACCACCAAAAGACACAACACAACTATAAGCCTCCAAGAAGGGAGACCACCTCTCTCATTTTTCTGGCTCTCAACGGTCGATCATATCTCCCTCATGCGCTGTGTTCCCAACCGTCATTTGCAACCCAAAAGCCTCTAGAACTTCACCAGTTCTCTACCTCAAGGTAAGATCTCTCTCTCTCTCTCTCTCTCTCTCTCTCTCTCTCTCTCTCTCTCTCTCTCTCTCTCTCTCTCTCTCTCTCTCTCTCGGTCTTTGCTTAGGGGGGCTGAAGAGGACTTTAGGCTGAACGAGAATTTATTTTGTTCATCTTGGTTAACTAATTGAACTATTAGTTGAGGAAACCAAATGGGTTCCATCTTGGTTAACTCTCCCTTGGCCCTTGCAGAAAAGAGACAACATGAGATGAGACAAGACAAGGCATAAGAGGCCGAAAGACCCTTTCTTCTGAAGTCGGTTTTGTCGAAGAAACCTTTCTTACAGCTCTATTTCGCATCAAGGTAAGCAACTGAATGATCTACCTGAATTCATCCTTCAGTAATTTCCTATGTTTTTCTAGGTTATTGTTTTTGAGTTTGATTTCTTTATATTTCCATGATTCTTTTCTTTTTTTATTTTTTAATTGAAAGGTCCATGCACTGATTTGTTTTGCAGAATCTGCAGGCAGAAATTTCATTATTTTATAGATTATTCTTTTGGAGTTTGATTTCTGTAATTTCCTATTTTTTTTAATTGAAAATCTATGCGCGGTGTAGACATATGAAGATGGTTTATTCATTACCTTTGCTTTCAACTTGATTTAGTATGCCTTGTACTTTGCATCTCTCTTCACCAACTATTATTTCACTGTTTGGCTTGGTAACTAAAAAGAGAACTGGGCCAATTTAAAGACTTCCTATCTTAACCAGTGTTGTGGTCTTTGCCACTTAAATTATACATTTTCTATATTTGAAATTTATCAAAATAATCTAGATTCCATCTTTTGAGAATGGTTTCTATTAGAAGGTCTGATTCACTTTCCATCTTGTCATGGAGCATCATGCATGCGACCTATTCCAAGAGGACTTGAAAGGATAAAGATAAGAACATAAAAGAGGGAACTCAATCATGTTTCAATTACATCTCAAACATGACCTCACACAACTCCATCCAAATGATTAATTCTTTATGGGTATTTTGATAACTTATTATTGGAGGGAGGAAGTTTGCATGAGTCAATGAACAGTATGAGTTTCTACTTGGATATCAAAACTAATTAAGAACCATTTCCTCAATGAACCTTTTTAAAATGCCAAATTCTTTTGCGGCCAATCTACTCCCTGTAATAATTATGTGTGTGTAAAATTGGGAAAAATATTTATGAGTTAAAACTTAAAGTACTTTCTACAAGCATAAATATTAAAAATTCATAGGTTAAAAGTACTTTCTGTCTACCACCTATCAAATGCGTGCAAGTTTGCTAGTATATATATATATATAGAGAGAGAGAGAGAGAGAACAGGCTGTGCACACTGCCGGTGTACCGTGAGCTAGCACCCTCTGTGTCTATCTCTCTCTTCCACACTTTAAAATGACCTCCCTGCCCCTCCTCTATGATGCTCCATCCTGTGCCCCAATTGGTCCCACCACTAGCTTACCGCACATAGACAGTCTGCCTATCCCTCTCCCATATACAAATTTCAAACATAAGGAGTTAGTCCTACTCAAGGATTAAAGTATCGGTATCGGTCGCCGTATCGGTCGGCCAAAATTAAGATACGTATCGGAGGGTATCGTATCGTATCGGAGATACACTAAGATACGCTAAAGATACACACATAAATGGATAGGAAATATTTTTTAAACACTTTTGCATAAAGAATTTGTTAAAAAAAGCTATTGATAACATGTATTATGCATAAACACTAAATTGAGGGTATCGTACTAAGAATTCAAGGTCTGTAGTTGTCCCATAAATGTAAAATCCTTGTTTCCAACCTTGATTTCCACTTTAGTTAGAGAGAAATATGACTGACAGCAACTTTGAAACAAAAACCCTTCAAAAAATCATTTTTTTTTTCTGAAAAATTACCCATATTGGCCATTATATGACCGTAGAGGCGATACGTATCGATATTCACCGATACGTACCGATATATATATTGATACTCACCGATACGTGCTGATATATACCGATACGTACCGATCGATACATACCGATACGTACCAATACATACCGAAACGTACATTTTACCTCAATTTTATATTTTTCATAGAGTCGTATCGAGGCATGTCGTATCGTATCGATGTGTATTAGTGGTGTATTGATGCATATCGGTATGTATTGTAGGATATATATCGATACGAAATGATTTAAAAAATTCAATGTATCGTATCGGTGTGTATCGTATCGGCCGACTAAATTTAAGATACGTATCGGAGGGTATCGTATCGGTATCGGAGATACTTAAAACCATGAGTCCTACTACAAAAACTAGACCTTAGAAAATTACAACCACCGTTCATATTTCTGTTGAAGGGCAGAGTGGCTTGAATTTGTCCAGAATTTTGTTCTATCAAATGTGTACTCTGCCTTGACATCAGCATTGAATGTGTTCAAGATAAATATGGAAGTGTTTTTCCTTCCACAGGGAACAGGTAGGAAACCTGTTGCCGTCTATTGCATAAACTGGGTAGGTATTCAGTACATGTGGAGGTTTAAAATCTTTGAGGAAACTAACCCAGGTTTTGTTCCTCCCAAGAAAATCTTTGAGGAAACTAACCGATTTATATGATTGAGACTATCACATCTTGATGCAGATCCAAGGTTTGCTAAACAGTACATGTGCAAGAAGATCCATCTATCCATCAGCCCAGTAGCCCAGCTAGCCATCATCCAGCCAGCCCATCAAGCCAAGTAGCCCAACCTGGCCAGGCAGCATAGGCCCAAGTCTTTATGGGCCAAGTTTGGGCCCATAAAGATATTCCATTTAATCTTGCCTGGGAGACCTTTAATTAGTTTCCATTTCATTTCTATTTTGATTTAGAGATCTATTTGTCTTTGCTCGGATCAATGTAGCCGACACCATTTAGTTGGGATAAAGCTGAATTTGTTGCTTGATTTAGAGATCTCTTTATGTTAGTATTAGTTACTAATGCGGGATTCTTTCTATTTTGTAGAGTATCTAGAAGCTAGGTCACATATTGTGTCTAGTTTCTAATTTAGTTGAAAACTATCTTTTAAAGATTTCCCTCTCCAGGCAAGAGGGGGGATCAAGCTATTGTGTATTGCAAGTATTAATAGAAGAGGGGTCTCTTGACATACCTCCACGATTTTTAGATAGAATTTTCCATGGAATTTTGCTGTGTTCTTCTTGTGTGATGCGAAAGTTCTGTGGGAGGCAAAAAACATAGTGGGAGACTAGTGGTGCTGATGAGAAAGTAGCAAGGTGTAGTGAGAGGCTCTTCCATATCTTTTTCTTCTATTTGGTTTATTCTGTTATCTTTATACTGTCCTGCACATCAAGGTGAGTGATAGGACTGATTTCTACAAGTAAAATGATTGTTGGCTCCTATGCTGTGATATTCCATCAATATTGGAAATTAAACTTTTCTGTTGATAGAAGTAGCTTACAATTAACTATTATGATGTTCTTGACTGCTAATCCCAAGTGACTGATACTCCATTATCTAATCACTGGCTTGGTGACAAAATTTGGGAATTCCAAGAGACAACCAAGCACTGCCTTCGATATTAGTTTGGGACTGTTCGGACCTGTGGTCTGATAGTTGCAAGTAGTTTCCAATTTGTGTCCACAGTTACTATTTCTATGAGGTTGTTGGTTTACGCAATCTAGCCATTGGATTGAATTGAATTTAACGTATTATGTTCTACCCATTGAATGGTAAATCAATTTGTATTCTTATACAGTTCTGTGGCAAGGAGTGAAGTTACAGCAATGTTTCTAATTCTGGAACTAGTCACTATTTCCATTTTTCTGTCAATAACTTTGAATCCAGATGTTGGATCTTTACTTAACTTCGAGGGTTTTCAAGTTCTAATAGTTGACTTTACCTGGTTGAGGTTTGAGCCAAATTCAAACCCTAGATAGGTGATTATTTGAGACATATACCCTGCTGATGTGAGTCCTGCGATTCTGTTTGTGTGTAGGACCGTAGAATAGTGTAACCTAATTGCTGTTGGGTTTTATTCCAATACATCCATTTGATGTTCAGCCCATGAGACAGCAGAGATATTTTCAGCACTAGGTGGAACATATCAAAGAGACACTTACCATCAAAACCTTTTCCCATATGATTTTCAGTCCACAAGAGTCGTACTCCAGGACCAGCTTTTTCTTCAATGTATTCCTACAGAGTAAAGAGGCCCAGGTAACTACAAGATTAAAGTATCATGAATTTCACAATTAAGACGCTGCATGATGACTGTAAATTCATCGCAGGCAAGGATAACATACCAAAAGTGACATTAGATGCCGGGGATGAATGCTAGAGCTAACAATACTTGCTGCCTGCTAACACAAAAGCCTTTTTAGAATATAGGCGGCAAGTTGGGAACACTACAAAAGTTAACGTGTTACGGTGATACCCCATTCTCTCAACTGTAAACCTTACAGATACTCTAAAGTCGTTGCTGAGGATCATAGAAAGTGATTTAGCTCATACTCTCCCCCCTTTGCCACAACTTTAGTAGTGTCCCAATATAACATTGGAAATTTTTGTTACATTGCAAGCCACCAAAATGAATGGTCTCAACGATTAAAACTTCTTGGTTTCTACAACCCATGGCATCTTAACATGTAGGAGAATTCTATACGGAAACTCAAAAGCCGTGAAGAAAGAGCTGACAAATACACACCGACTTTCACTAGAGAGCACAATTCAATTCTTTTCTGGGTGCAATGGATGCCAACAAGCAAGAATCTATAAATTGATATGGAAAGAGAAAATGGGTCTAATTTTTTCAGAAGCCAGGGCATAACTGACATTTCACTTGGAACTCACCTGGCAGGTCAGACATTCTATACAAGCAAGTACAGAGCATGTGCATAAATTTTTGAAGAAACAGTGATCAACCCACCAAAAAAAAATGAGAGAAGAGTATCAAAGGACTTGAAATGAAGAATACTTTGAAACTTACCTGGAGATTAAGAGCACTGCCCTTAGGATCAGATGGCAAAAGAGCATTTTGGGGATATTTCTCTTCCAAATACTTTTCAAAAACAATAATAACACGAAAGAATAAGCACTACCTCAATCACTTGGGATTTTAAAAAGCCATTAAATATTGAAAAAGTTAATTCTCATGTCCACTAACCAACAAGATGGCGAAAGAGTCTCCAACCACAACATCACCATCCACTAACACTGGAACATAGTGAAGAGGGTTCAGACGCTCAAATTCTGCAAGTCAGGAATGAAATGTTTAAGGTCTTGCCAACTAAGTTCACATGTATATGCATGCTTACACACTAATAATAGGCATGCCTGCGTGAAAACTTGGCTTGGACCAAATGCATATATTATAGATATTACTTTTAGTGCACCAGAGCAATACTACTGTTGTATTAAATGAATTGATAAAAAGAAATAGAAGTTTCAAAATACCTCTTTTGTTTTTCCTTTTTAAATACTGGGAAATGTTTAGTCCCACATTACTTATGAAAGAGAAAGGAGTGTGGTTCACATTGTATAATGGGAACTAAAAGGATAGCATTCTTTGGAAGAAAGGCACCCTATGATCTCTTGTCTCAAGGGAGGTTCAGGGTTAATTTCCTCACGCGTGCATGCACACCAAGCCAGGTCATGGCGTCGCGAGGCCTTGGTGTATATGGTTCTTTTTGCTCAGGACTTGACTCTAGTTTTCCTTTTGCTAACGTCGCATAGGGTTTTTCCGATGTCAGATTTGTTTCTTCTAATGCCAACTATTATGTGTTGAACATTGAACAAGGTTTACCTACATCGGATGAGCATCATCTGACACATTGCCAGTGATCTTTCATTGCATACCGTCCATATGCATTGGA
Source organism: Macadamia integrifolia (assembly GCF_013358625.1). Taxonomy (NCBI): domain Eukaryota; kingdom Viridiplantae; phylum Streptophyta; class Magnoliopsida; order Proteales; family Proteaceae; genus Macadamia; species Macadamia integrifolia. Next base: position 20,513,718 of record NC_056564.1, read on the forward strand.
CCATGGTTTTAGTAATCAGTATCAGATCGGCCGAATCGTCCAATCCATACCAGTATCGGCATAGGCCGATACCGATTCCTGGCCGGTCTTGAATCGTGAATTACTATCGGATCAAGGGTCAAAAAATGATTTTTAATGAAAACAAGGGTAAAACTGTCCAATCTGGGCTGATCTGGATCAATATTGGATCAGTATCAGCCAAGACATATCCCAATCTCGATAACGATATTAAACCCATGCATTGGATGCCAACAATAGCTAGTTTTCGGTGTCTTCTCTTTCAGAGAAACATATACTTTGGGTTCTTTTGGATAGGTGTTTCCAAGGGGCATTCTCCTTTATAAATAGAGGGTGTCCCTGACACTAGGGAATATATTCCTAGTGTTCCATTACCTCTCTCATAATCATTTGCTCTCTCTCTCTCTGGTTTTCTTTTGCTTACTGTTTTGAGAGTTCTCTTTGTTCCATTCTTTTGGTTGATTGAGCACAACCTAAGTGTGTCCTAACGTGGCCCATTGAGTGAATGTAAGAACTACAAGAAGGCTTAAGAAGTTGTTCCATGTTGGAAATCGATTCGTCCATATTGCACTATAAGGAGGTGACTACGATCTTAAGAAGAGTAACGGATGACATGACCCAGCCCCCACCAAGTGTTTGTGTATCAAGCTCTCCAATTGTACGTGGTTGCTTCATTCAAGGGTTTAGCGGTTGAGATAAGTTCAGGTTTTAAAAATAGGGAATCAGATCAGTGAATCAGCTGATTTATATCAGAATCAGTGGTGGCTAAGTGTAGACACCCAATTTTGTCACCCTCACCCGGCAATGACAATACAAGGACGGTGGACGCGAACTCACTTCCAATCAACAGAGATGCTTGACAGTGGTAATCCATCCTTAACCATTCCCAAACCTACCCAAACCATGATTTACCCAAAAACCCTAAAACCCGATGCGGGAGGAAAGAGGGTCCAATTTTTACTTTTCATATGCGAAGGAATCAGGTCAAAAGTGACCGTACGAATGGATAGTACTCGAAAATACGATTCCAACGATATATGGTGCATCAAAATCAGACTTACGGATCTCCCGTAATCATTCTCGAAAGTCATTCCTGGCTTCCACAGATTTTTCGACATTTCCGTATTTTTTCCAGAAACTCCCCCAACACTCGGGTTTTCTGGTAAAAATCCCACTTTTTGAGAAAAGATTCCATTTGCCAGAAAATATCTTCTCCACTTTCAAAAGTAAGAAAACATCTTGTCCACTTTCACTAGCAAGAGAAAATCTTCACCATTTTCAAAAATGTCACATCACACTTTATGTCATGTCATTGGTCTTTACCCACTAGGTAAAAATTAGGTATCATTACCTCATTGATTAAAATTCTCCCGACAGTAGGATTTTCTGCTAAAAAATTTTTCGACAGTCAGGTTTTCTACTAAAAATCCCACTTTTTGAGAAAAGATTTCATTTTCCAGAAAATATCTTCTCCACTTTCAAAAGCAAGAAAACATCTTGTCCACTTTCACAAGCAAGAAAATATCTTCACCATTTTCAAAAATATCACATCACACTTTATGTCATGTCACTGGTCTTTACCCACTGGGTAAAAATTAGGTGTCATCACCTCATTAATTTCAAAAAACTATAAATAACCCCCTTTCACTTGTATAAAGACACCAAAGACTCTTAAGAGCAACCCCTTTCTTGTAGGAGCTCTGCCCTCTCTTCTTCTCCTTCCTTTCCCCTTTGAATTTCTTCAGGCCTTCGAAGCAAACTTCGTAAAGATCCGAAGTTCTACTCAGATCTTCGAAGTGTTCTTTGGGGTTTTGAAGAACTTCAATCCAAGTTTTAGTTCGATCCATTTTTTGCCAAAAATGGAAATTTTTTAGCTTTCCCCTTTTAGTGTTTTTGTTTTTTTGCCAAAAAATGAAAGTTTCAAGCCGAAGCCCTGTCCGAGTGCCACCTCAGCCTAGTCTTCCATAATCCATCCACAGAGGAAGCTCTGCCCGAGTGCGCCTGGAATCTTTTCCAAAAATAGTCAGCCCCAGCGGAAGCTTTGCCCAAGTGCCCCTGGAATCTTTCCAAAAGTAGCCCATCCCTAGCGGAAGCTCTGCCGGAATCAACAGTCAACAAACAAGCCAATCCAAAGTCAGACCTATGTCCACAGATAACCATAATCAACATCTCCTGAAACCGAAAGTTGGAGTTCAAAACCATCTTTCCCCGAGCCGAGAGAATCTACAAGAAAATTCAACATCAACCACGGGCCCATCCCTCTTTGGCCCGAAACAAGGGTCAAATTCAGGTATAATCTCTCTCCTCATTTAAGCATAATGTAGATATCAAATTCAGGCACTCAGACAGAGCTTCAGCTTGAAACTTTCCTTTTTTGGCAAAAACAAAAAACAAAAGCACTCAAAGAGGGAAGCTAAAAACTTTCTATTTTTTGGCAAAAAATGGATCGAACTAAAACTTGGATTGAAGTTCTTCAAAACCCCGAAGAACACTTCGAAGATCCAACAGAACTTTGGATCTTTACGAAGATCACTTCAAAGGCCCGAAGAAGCTCAAAGAGGAAGAGAAGGAGGAGGAGAGAGGGCAGAGCTCCTACAAGAAAGGGGTTGCTCTTAAGAGAGTCTTTGGTGTCCTTTTACAAGTAAAAGGGGGTATTTATAGTTTTTTGAAATCAATGAGGTGATGAGACCTAATTTTTACCCAGTGGATAAAGACCAGTGACATGACATAAAGTGTGATGTGATATTTTTGAAAATTGTGAAGATATTTTCTTGTGAAAGTGGACAAGATATCTTCTTGCTTTTGAAAGTGGAGAAGATATTTTCTGACAAATGGAACATTTTCTCAAAAAATGGGATTTTTCGCAGAAAATCCGACTGTCGAAAAAATTTTTAGTAGAAAACCCGACTGTCTGGAGAATTTTAATTAATGAGGTAATGACACCTAATTTTTACCTAGTAGGTAAAGACCAATGACATAACATAAAGTGTGATGTGATATGACATAAAGTGTGATGTGACATTTTTGAAAATGGTGAAGATTTTCTCTTGCTTGTGAAAGTGGACAAAATATTTTCTTACTTTTAAGAGTGGAGAAGATATTTTCTGACAAATGGAATCTTTTCTCAAAAAGTGGGATTTTTAACAGAAAACCGACTGTAGGGAGAATTTCTGGAAAAAATACGGAAATGTCAAAAAAATCTTTGGAAATGCCGGGAATAATTACTGGAGATCCGCAAGTCTGATTTTGACGAACCATATATCGTTGGAATCGTATTTCCAATACTAGATGCAATTTATTCCTATTCTGCAAACCTTATCCACCAAAGGATATCAAGAGAGAGGAGAGAATGCTCGAATCCCGGAGACCTTCCCCCTGACAGGGATATCTCCGATCCGAGGCCCGCTACCCTCACAGTGGCGATTCCACTGGGGACTTGTCAAACTTCAGATACTAGATGCAATTTATTCCTATTCCGCATGCATGGCTATATTATCAAACATATGTACATTAAATAAAAACAACTATTTATGTACACTAAAGCAAGGTCAATTAAATATCTACCTTATGCTTAAATGAGGAGAGAGATTATATGTACATTAAATACTGAGTCGGATCAGAATCGGCGGTGTAGTGACCGATTACGGCCAATCCCTGCCAATTATGTTCACTTTCCAGTCAATTCAGGTTGATTCAAGTCCGGAATCGACACTGACTGAATCAATCCCTGATTCCTTTTTTCAAATCCCTGGATAAGTTGGATATTCTCAAATTTTCTTTAGCATATTTTGCAACAACTACTACAATTAAGGAAAACTCAAAATCACCTAGGCTAAAGTGCTCTCCATTTAGTAGATCTACCGCTTTGTACTCATAAGTGAGTCCTACAAAATCCAAGAATTTATTAAAAATAAAATAAAATCAATTGAAAAATAAAGATCATAACTCTGCATCAGTATATCATTCATTTCATGGTTCCCAGTTCTGATTCATAGCATAGAACGCTAAACTACCAAAGTAGATAAAGCAGAAAAATAACAATGAAAACCTAAGTTAAGGAAGGCAAAACATAACCATTAACCAAATCAATGTTAATAACAAAACTGGACTACATCTATTCTAGCTGTCAAAAACAGGCTACCAAAGAAACATCTAAGCATATACAATACAAGTACCCTTTAGGTTTAAAGCGAACCAGACGCGCCATGAACATGGGCTTTGCCAGTAAGAGTACAACAGAAGCTTTGTAGAGGCAGAAGAATGGGAACTACCACAGACTTCCTGCAAGAAAATGCTAGGAATTAATATAAGTAGGATCTAATATCCCGAAATTTTCATTAGAAAGCATTTAAATTATGCAACATCGATCAAACCAAGTGGGAAGAAGCTAGTGGTTCTAACATGATCTCGAACTCTGAAACTCAAGAGTGAAATAACGAATTTCGAACTTTCATGGAGATAAGGAGATACCTGAGAGTTTGGATCCATATCTAGAAAGACTGAAACCAGACAAATGGTAGATTTCTCTTAATACCAACAGAGAAATTCGGATATGCCAAAACTCGAAAAACGGCACTGGGTAGTGCAACCATGTAGGAAGCCAGTCAACGACACATGAATCTTGCCACATTGTGGTCTGAGAAGTTAAACGATGTCAATTAGGGTTCATAGACAGGGGAGGTGCCTTCTAAACTCGGATAGTTCCTCCCCAGTCGCTGACTCTCAGGTATGTTCGAATGGACCAAAATGCCAAATGCCTCGCCCGACTCGCTATTTACTTTGTTACCAGCTGACGAACCTATGGGAATTCTGCTTTTGGTGCTGAAAGTGAAAGAGACCGTTTTTCTGGTGGGTAAAAGTATAAGCTACCGGTGGAGGCTACATCAGCAGTTTCTCTCTCCACCTTTGCTAGCTGAGAGATCCCTCTTCGTTTTTTTTATCCCCTACGACACTGCTGATCACTGGTGGTCTTTTTCATCCCTGTCCCAATGAAATTAGACTAAGAAACACTTTTAAAAAAAAAAACCTCATCCGTTTGATTCCCTCTCCCTCATCCTTGTCTCGTTGAAACTATTTCTGAAATAGGTTTATCGAATATAACGATTTTTTAACTCAGATTTGACACGAAACATTGTTACCAAACGCACCCTTCATCCACGCCAATCATCAGACAAAGCTAATTATCCAATTCAATTCAATTCAATTCAATTCAGATAAGAAATTTGCCGGTCAAGCCCATTGGTTATGAAGTCATCCAAAGTCTCAGAGTTGATAGAGTTGGTCAATGTAGGATTATTCCCAACAATTTCTAGGAGCAATAACCCTATAGCATGATGCTAGGTGAGAAGATAGCCGAGCTGAGAGGATGAATGATGCATCCACCCCGTTATCCTGAGATGCCTCCAGGAAAATCTAAAGCAGAACCAATTGCCTTAACCTCTGAGCACGTAGAAGTTCCTGTGTTTCCATAACTCGGGTTAAGAATGCAATTTTTTTTTTTTTTTATCTCAGACAAGAAGAGCTTCAATAAAGTAAGGGAGGGGAGTTTACATTGTCATAAATAATCTCTAGAGGCCTATTTCTATTAGAAACACTACAAGCCATTTTTAATAAAAACTGTAATACAGGGTTACTACTGGTGCATTTGTGACAAAAAAAAAAAGGAATAATCTATAGATCTATACATGATTCTAAAACTCGACAAAATCTCGCATTAAACTGCATACAAAATACAAAAAGAAACAATTTCGGTCATCTCTCCAAAATTTGTCATTTCCATAATTTTGTCTTGAAATTTCACTCATCTCGGTCCAAAAAATACACTATTTCCTCAGAATTTCTCTCATTTTAACCATTAACATCCCCACCCCCAAAATGACCAAGCAAAACACAAAAACAGTACAGAGTTTTGACAAAATTTCGATATTTCAATAATTTCTAAACCACCAAAACAGAACTAGCTCTTAAACTTAGATCTATATATATCCAAAACATTAGAAAAAAAAATGTCATGGACATAATCCTCGGATTAGTTGTAGAATAAGCTGAAGTAAGTCGAGAACCAACGTCAGAATCAGCAAAGGATGTACCATGCGAGTGTAATGGCTTGATAAACAGGAGCAACATAAACCATCTATGGATGATTTTTCCAACCTTTCAGTGCGTGTCTAGCGTATAAAATTCACCCAGGCACAAGCATTCACACAAGCTTGGATTAGCTGAGAAATTCTCTCTTCACTGTGGACAAGATGCTCAACACAGAGGCCCAGGTGGACTATAGCAGTCCATTGGCAGATGCCACCTCTGAACACAGCCTCTGTATACCACTTTTAATACAATTCATGGTTGGTGCAACATTTGGATGATGTAACTAAGCAATAAACAATGAACTTCAAAGGCTAATAGTTGATAAGAACTAGGTGAAACTGCAATGCTACAGTAAGTAGAGACAAAAAACGGTTCACTTCACTGAGTGAATCATTCTTGTATTTCTTTTCTTTTTTTCCCTGAAAAATTGTCATTGTATTTCACTGCTTACTCAACCCATCTCTCTACAAACAGTTTCAGAAATAAAGCCGCATGAGTGCAAACATTTAACCAACTACAGAAAAACCAAGTGATCAGTTGACATTGACCAACTCAACATCAAATGTCAGCCATGAGTTGGGTGGTATTTTTCCACCAGCTCCTTGAGATCCATACCTGCGTTACAAGCAAAATGTCAGATTTAACAGAGAAAATTTTGCAGTCCGGCAAAATAAAAAAACAAATTAAGGGAGATCAATGGCAGTTGTATACCCCATCGAGGGCGGGATCACAAGTCTTCTCTTGTCACCAACGCGCATGCCTGAGGAACAAAGGCACAAGATGTTAGATGTCACGCATTTTTTTTTTTTTTTGGTTGGGGGGGGGGGTGAATGAAAAATGAATCTCATCAAATGAAGGCACTGTTTGGTTGCAAGGGAAATCAAAAGAAGTGAAATTTTCAAACCTAAAAGATAAACTTTTGTAATCATTACCCCGCGTGATTTGCATCTAGTGATATAATCACGTTGGATAATGATTACCAAAATTCCTCTTCAGGTTTAACAAATTTTCACTCCCCATCCATTTAATTTCCCTTGCAACCAAATAGAGCTAAAGGGCTTATTTTCCTCGAGATAAATACCATTGACTCCAACATCCCATCCTTTAATGACTTCTCCTACACCTGCAAGACAGAAAGGAGAACAATTACTAAAAAAGGAATGGATACAATTCAGTCCATGAGTGAAGAGTAAGACAGGCGTGTACCTAGGCGAAACTTGAAAGGTGCTCTTCCAATATTGGAGTCAAAAATTTGCCCATTCTTCTTCAACTTGCCAATGTAGCGGACAGAGACCTGAAACCCAGAATAATTATCTCAATCAATCCAATGTCAACCTCATGGTAGGTCTATAACTCTGGCTTGTTCATGCATCAAATTTTATGCACATGTTGTGACAGTTTTGCCCATAAGCTTTGATGTAGAACATAAAGGAGATAGGACCTAGACTTGCAGCAGCTCAGTCCCAAGAGATTAATAGGGGCAATGCAGTGGAGAAAAAGTCCAAGAACTTGACTTGATACTTTCCAGCTAGTAAAAGTACAGGGTTCTCAAAAAGTACAACATAGGACGCATATATGAACGGTAAAACATGAACATTATCCTCAGAAGAGTACCATGAACAAAATAATTGATAGTATTGTGCCCAGGGGGGAGAGAGAGGGAGAGAGATGCGATCATGTAAACAGTTATTTTAAACATAAAATACCAAAACATTTAGTATAAAATACTGATAGAAACAACAGAAGTCCAATGGCTAACTTAATAGAATATATCTAGCACCTATTATAGCCGAATAGAAATTTTTTTCACGTGGTTTGGTATAAAACTTTGTTCTAGAGCTAAATCCAAGTGAATGCTTCAACCTTCAACTTCAGTTATTTGGAATGCATACACAAATGGCTCATCTTTCCAAATTCAATCTTTGGCCTGTGGCACAAAATTTATGAGCATGTACCCACAAAATTCAGAAACCTCAAGCACCTTCAAGATGCATATTGACAATTTACATTACAATAAGTAAATAAAGAAATAGGAAGATATTACTGGCACACTTTTTACACACTTCAAATTTTAGTTTTGCTGTATGATGGTTTAACTTTAATTTATTAGTTCACTCTTAAATTACAGTAAGTATCTTAAATTTAACTTCTACCAGAAGGTGGGGCAGGACAGATAATGGAAATCTAACCACCAAATGGCTAGGGTTTAGAAAACCAGGAATTTTCCAGAATCACAGGATTAGAAATAGAGCCAAGACTGGAGATTTTGAATAACTCGGCCAGAACTGAGATTTAATAAAAACTGAAAATAGAAAGAGAAAAAAAAAAACAAAAAACTAATAAGGAAACTTCCTACAATCGACTAGTAGTAAGGATTCCTTCACATACTCAACTACTAATATAATAAAATAAAAACAAAAACCCAAATAGAAGGGAACCTTCTCCCAGCCGCAGACTAAGGATAGGTGCACTAAACAGACCCAAAGATTGAAATAAGTAACCGATGTTGGACTTATGAACCCTAATCCAGTCAACCATCAACAACAAAATTACCAAATTAAAACTCCTCAACTTAACCCATGACAAGACTGGCAATAAGGTCCCAGAAAATCTGGAATTCTGAAACCATAAGCTGAGTATAAGACCTCCAAACTGGGTCCCACAAGTTCTGGTTCCTAGAAGAACCAAGACTGAACCTTCCTTGAACCGCAGGATTGGTTCAAGATTGGACCAGACCAACTGCAGGCCTCCCTTTTCCTCTTTCTACTACTGGAAATCAGCATCAACACAGACGCAAGGAATTGCACCTATAGTTTTCAAGGCATCCAGGCACCCTCAGATGCCTTGGAAGCCTAGGCCGGTGCCGCCTCGCATCCAGGCCCCCTCCAACACCTTTGGTTGCCTAGACACACGACAACTATGATTGCCCCCTCCAATACTGTGTTGGCTGTAGTTGGAAAGAAGAGAGTGATCAATGAAAAACAGTCAGGTACAAGTACGGAATGAAAGCAATTTGTGATATGATCCATGGAGATTTTTAAATTCAAATCAAAATTTGAATGTACTCAAGCACAAATCCTCTCCCTCCCCCAAACCCAAATTAGTAGTGTAAACAAAGAAAGATGTACCTTTTTCCCAGGAGAAGCCCTTTTTCCATCTGGTTTGCCCATTGCTAGCTCCTCAATAACTAATCCATTAGGAAAGGTCCTAACCTTTGATGCCTTTCCATCCATATCATTCTCCTGAGTCTTAACCAGTGTTGCCTTTGCATTCACATCCCCCTCTTGGTTCTTGACTTCTGATGCCTTTGCATTCTCGTCGCTCTCCTGGGTCTTGTTCTTGTTCTTGTTTTTCTTTTTCTTCTTTTTCTTCTTCTCCTCGGAGTTCTCTCCAGTAGTAGCAGCATGATCAACATCAAGGTCAAGGCTCCTATACATGAAGAAACATATGATGAGTATAAGTATCTCTCTCTCTCTTTTCTTTTTCAATTTTTTTCTTTTCTTTTCTTGCCAACCAAACACACCTTAAAAAAATTAAAAGAAAAGGAATATATCTGTCATTTTCAAGAAAAACAAAAGTCCAGTAAACAGGCCAGTGAACATGTGCAAATGATAAAAAGAACGAACAGTGGGTCCAAGTTGGGTCTCATCTAAATAGGTGAGCTATCCGGTGCTGAGCTTGGGTTATATGGCCCACTTAATTAACAAGTCATGCAACTTTTTTCCAGAAGCCCAATAACCGGTTTGTCATATTGGATCTTCAAATGAATAGGTGTTTGTCACAGAGACTTGGAACAACAAGAATGGACCAAATTCAAGGTGAAATGCAGAACAAAACAGTATTCATTTGTTGGTGTATGATGTCTTGTATTCCGTCGCAGTTTAATCCAGGGAGTACTGGTGCAGCACCTAGACAGGCAGGACGGCGTTTTTTCGCTATATATTTGTAGCGAGGGTTTCTTTCTCTGTAATGCAAGCAATACTGAGAGGTGTGAGGACGAGTGCTGTAACCCTATTCTCCATTGATAGTGAAGCGGGATCTCATCTCACCGGGGACGTAGGCAACCTTGCCAAACCTCGTAAAATCCGTGTGTATTGTTTGTTTTGTTTTTCCATTATCTTCTGCATCGTTTTAGGGTTGCGTTTCTACATCATTTTCTCTTGATATTTAGCATCTTCATTAACTTCCAAAAGCTCAGGGGCTTGCAGTAGCAACTATGACCCAATGTTTTGACATGTTTGTACTTCTGCAGTATCATGATTGCATAAAATTATACCACGACGTTATCTAGAACTACACCCAGTACTATAAAAAATCAAATATGTAGAATGTTAATGATCAAGGTTATTTGAGGCCTTAAAGTATATTATAAACCAGACCTTTAACACCAAAAGAATGTAATCTAAATAATCAAGGTATACAAGGAATAGATTAAAAAAAAACACCAAATCAAAATGTAAGTGCATAAGCTCACAAATATTTCAACCAGGGAAAAAATGTGCATATCTTAAAGCAAAATATAATAAGATTAAACAATTAGGTCTTACTCATCATCGGCTAACTTCTGATCAAGCTTATTGTTGGAAGGCAAATCCTGGTCCATCTCGTTACTCTTTGCCTCCCCAGGTTGGGCTGCATCCTCTTTAGAGAGACTAATTTGATTATCATTTCCAGCATCTGTAATTTTACCCTCCTTAACCTGTTTCTTCTTTTTCTTCTTTGACTTCACAACCTCAGTTGAAGGCACAGATGAATCATATGACTGATCAGCATCACCACTGGCACAAATCAAATCACTAAAATTAAAATAAATAAAAAACACATTAGCATCTTGATATTTTACCTACTTAATATGAAAATATCACTCTAGGAAACAGGACAAGCATTCCTAATGCACCGATACAATATACTTCAAAAGGCTTTAAATTTGCCCGGAGAAGAGGGGGGGGGGGAAGGGCAGGAGCAAGAGAGAGTGGCCTATGTCTAGCACCCAATCAGCAGTCCAATGTCAGCTGCCAGAGTTCATGTAAATTAGAATCAAGGAAAGGGGATTTTTTTCCCCTAAAGCAAACACGTGATAGAGTTTGAAATACCAAACCTGGGAGTATTTTTTAGGATAAAACCCTTACAGGCCCAAACCTTGCAATAGGCTACTTTAATAGAAGCCATAAGGCATAAGAAGGAACATAAAACCATGTGCCCAGCATGTTATTGAGACAAATGAAGATAATAAACAGGTACACAACCTAAGGAGCTTCTTTTAATTATTAACCAAAAAAATCAACTATGGGGAGGTTTTCAACCCTGCTTGTCTTGAACTTGCTACCCTTTCAGGAATTTTTTTTGCTACCCTTTTAGGCAGTGTTCTGTCATTCATTAAAGAAAAGGTTCATTATCTATCCTAGAGAAGCACCATTGGAGAAAATTATCAATTGAAAAGCTCTTACCCTTCTGGATTGCCATCCTGAACAGTGTCAATTTTCCTTTTTAGGCCTGAAACCTGATCACTATCCTCTTTGGTATTCTTCTTGCCATCCTTGGCCTTTTTCTTTTCCCTCCTCTCTTTCACTTTTGCTTCATTGTTCTGAACAGTAGGAATGCTTTTCAATGAAGAGGTAACAGGGAAACCATCTTCATCTTCACTTTCCAAAACAGGAGCACCAGAAGTACCCCTCACAACAATTTGGCGTTGAGAACTGTTATCGTCATCAGAGTCAGTTACTTGGCCCTTCTTATGAGGATGTTTCCGGTTTCCATTCTCCTTAGGAAGTTTCTCATCATCCAATATCTCCTCAATCACAACTGGAACCAAAAAAAGTAAAATTTCAACCTCAAATTAGATAAGCTTCACAAAAAAATGACTAACGGTTCGTGTGAGATGCCACCCTAATTCAACAGCCATCATTTAATATCTTCTTAATCTCCGTTTTATGAATTTTAGAATGTGACTACAGCCAAAAAGACAAACATTATGACCCTCCCAAAACCCCGCAATGGCAGAAGCCTCGTGCACTAGGTACACCCTTTAACTAGGGCCAACAAATCAAAAATGTCTCATACTAGGAACATGTGAGGAGATGTTACCCATCTTTAACAGGCCAAGCATAGAAGATCGCTTACAAGACCCAATCCATTCAGATGAACATAATTATAAAATTTACTAACCATTCCACATCATTAATTTAAACTTCTTTTTTTCAATCGAGTTAAAATGGAAAAGATTAGAAACCTAAAATCATTGCATAGCACAAGTCTTACCCAAGTCACATGGAAAGGACAAATGCAACAACTGCATTTGCACCTTCATATAAACATAAATAACACATATATTCTGTTTGGGATGAGATGATGAATAAATAAATTCAAAAGATATTTAAGAAAAACATATTAACTAATCACACAGATATATCATGTAAATACATCCATGTCCAGTGCTTCATATTTGGCAAAATATTCTTGTATTTATGGATCCATGTCCTACAATTTTTAGTTGCCTCAGGGATGAATTATATCCACAAAACTAGGCATCCACAACACAATCATCAAATAAATTAACATCCAACGACTAAGAATAGGTTGAGAATCAAATCCTAAAATGCTGGTCCAAAGAGTAACATTGTTAGCATTGGCATTGATTGAAGAGGACCAAACTCAGTAACAATTACTAGAGATTAGTGTCTTTGTCCATACATTGAGAAATACAAAATGAAATATAGAAGTAGCAACAAAGATACCTGCTACGGCAAGTAATCTGATTGGATTGTACGACAGATATAGTGAAAAATGACTATAACAATATCAAATAAAATGATATACTCTCTGACATAGAGGCCTCCCATGGCAATTTCTAAATATGCATCAGGGAAAAGAAAGCTGTCTGGTAGCATGGTCCCCGCACCCAGACAGAGGGGCACACAAAATTACCACCCCATACCCTGTGAAGCAAAAAATCACATTTATGTTGATGCCCCTGCGTGCGCTCTCATTGGCCCCACGCTGGTGCAAGGGCTATGTATCCATGCAGAAATCTCTAGCCCTATATATCATGTGAAATTCAGAGGAAGTGAAATGCATCAGAAGTGTCAAAAAGGGGTATACCTCCACTGTTGGGAACAGGTGAAGATTGGTAAGCTTCAAGATCACTATCATCAATGAAATCACCTTCGAATTCATCTTCAGTATCATAATCAGTTGAATCCTCTGTCTCAGTCTGAGCGATGTCCTCTCCATAAGAATCACTTGCACATAAAAGTGAAGGGAAACAATAACCCAACCCGAAAAAAAAATTATCAACTCAAAATTTCTGCTAAAACCTAAACAAAAAAAAAAAAAGGGTTTGAAACAGGAAGTATAAGCAATAAAGCCTCACAGTAGTCATGGGGGGAGAGGAAAAAGAAAATGATACCTGTCATCCTCATGTCCGCAAGAATCTTGACCATTCCCAAGATAGTAACCACAGAGATGAACGCTTTGAGGACCGATAACAGAGAAGACGACGTCATCTTCCTCCTCGAATTCAAGGTCCAATGTGCAATACTCAATCTTATCAGGTAACAACGAGCATATGAAAATAGGACTCTTATCCCCTACATTACACTGCACCAATGTTCTCTTCGTCGACTTCCCAATACCCAATGTTGCCTGAGCCATCACAGTACAACTTAGCAATTAGATTTACAGATATAGAGAGAAACAGACAGATTGTAAAAAAGACATACATGAGAAATGTGAAGCCTTCCTCGCTCATCATCGAATCGATGTGTGTGTGGTTTTCCCGGCTTTAATTCAACACCTGAGAAACAGAAGATGAAGAAGACACACAAAAAGGTTTACATCTAATAACCACCAACACTAAAACGCAGGAATTTCAAAATGAAATCTACGCAGATGGGAAGGGGATGAAGGCGGCAAGAGATTGAATTCAATACATGGAAGAAGCCATGAAAGAGATAGAGAATGAGTATAGAGCATAAAGTATAGTCTAACCCCAAAAGGCCATTTCAGAGGTTCTGTAACGATGAAGAGAGGCAAACTTTGGTAGCCTGATCTCCAAGCTTTAAACCCTAGCCGAACTCCCGCTCTTAAACCCTACGAAACAAATTGCTCAGCTCCACGCCCGCTTGCCGCCGAAAGGAAGGAAGCGGAGAGCAATTATAAAAAGGGCAAAAAACAGAAAAAAGGCATTTTACACACGACATCGTGGAAAGCTGTCCCACATGTACGCAAAATAGATTGCCCTTGCACCGTGTGATAGATCGACCACGATGCTATATCGACTAACCACCGTCCATAAAACCTAAAAACCCTCTACCCAAAAAAAAAAATATCCATAAAACCTAAAACCTCAAGCCTTGCCTTTTTGTTATATATTTCAAAAAATAAAGACTATACGCTTGCGTCTGTCTATGTTTGTCTAGTGGGCAAAGATGACTGAGTTGGCCCACCCATGGGTTGAAGCCTAGAGATGTCTCCACTCTTTTACTGGTCTATGTGTTGGTGCAATGGTCACGAAATTTTTCTTTATAATAGATCACTACTTAGGCATCGTTTGACAACGTTTCATTTCTATCGTTTCTATGTTTTCTTGTTCCCAGAAATAAAGAAACAACCTAAAAAGCGTTTGATAAAGTTGTTCCATTTCACCCGTTTGTAGAAATATAAATCAAAATTTATGTTTATTTACAATTCTATAAATGACTTTGACGAAACAATTCTATAAACGAATTTGAGAGAAAAAAAAAAAAAATGTTGTTATGCCTGATAAATCTCTCAATTATTTAAACCTAAAAATAGGCAACTGAACCTTCTCTCCCTTTTGGGCATCAGATGATACTATTGGGGTTTTTAGTAGTATTATGTCTGTAAAAAAACATTTCGAGGTATAGGTATATCAAACATCAAAAAATCAATTTTTGTTTCATAAAACGTGAAAAACCGTTTCTACTGTTTCTAGACACAAAAACAGCAGAAACATTATCAAACGATGCCTTAGTCGTGTTGTCATACACTGACATGGGGCCAGTGATAGCATGCAAGGGCATCAACAATTGGGTTTTGTGATTTTATATGGGTGCGATGTGCAACATTAATTTTGCATTCTCTCTTGTAGTCCACACAATCAGGTAGTGTTGTTTCCCCTTTTTTTTTGTGGAAAGGCCGACACAGTTAGTCTTTCCAATTTTCTCTGTCTTCCCTTTGGCAATGACCTTATTAAAGCGTCCATCTTAAAATCACTTAGTTTGGAAGTGGGGTGGCATCTTATAATTCTTATACAAGATAAGTCGATGTGGGACTATCTCAATACTCTTCCTTATGTGCTAGTCATACATACAATATTTGATACCACCATATTAAGTCTTCCATTTTAAAACTGATTGACTTAAAGTGGGGTGGCAGCTCTTCCACATCAAACCGTCAATGTGGAACTACCTCAATAGACGTCAATCCCCTCCTATTCTTAGGATTCAGATCCCTATGCCATTGGAAACCCAGGGTGAATCTAATAGTAGAGAAGACCGGAATGCGTACACAAATTAACTCAACCGTTGAATGCACATTAAGCCTCTAATGGCATTGGAAAATTTTCAAATTCCTCCATTCCTGTCTCCAATTCCCATTGCTTAAGCTTCTACTCTGCGAAAACTAGCGGCGGGGCAACCCTCTCCCAAATTTTTTTTTTTTCCATACAGACTTGCGCAGTGACTGTGTCTGCCGTGTGCAACTTTGGTTCGGCATTCACACACGCGACTTTAGTTGAATTTTGTTTTCGACACGAGTAACACGGCGACCACGAAGAGACGGCTTTTCTCTTCTTTTTTTTTTTATTTATTTATTTATTTGGTAAATGGAAAGCCGTTCTTTTACTGCGAGGAAGGAAGGAGGGGTAACCTTAGCTGAGCTTCAAACATGGCTTCCATGGCATCACCTCTCACCAGACATGGCAACTGCTTTCGCAAGTTTGGTAATGGCTACAATGGTCACTCTCCTGTTTCTCGAATCGCCGCTTCTCAGCAGCAGCCTCCGCAACAACCACAGCCGGAGCAGAGGAAAGCGAACAACCAAATGAGTCGACGGTATTGTATCTTCGCTTCTTTTATTTTTCCCCCAAAAATTCCTTCTCGGCATCGAAGTCCTGTATCTATCGTCTTTAGCTTCCATAAAATGATGTTTATGCTGAATCTGTGAAGGGAGATTGTGTTGAGGAGCAGCGAAATCGCAGCCATCGGGGCTATCCTTAATTTAAGGTATTTAGTTCGAAAATCTATATACCCAAATTATAGTTCCGTTCCTGTTAGTGTTGATAATACGTTTGGAGTTGTGCTTGTGAGGGCAGTGGGACAAAACCCAGTTACCTTGGTGTGCAGAAGAATCCTCCAGCACTTGCCCTGTGTCCAGCAACAAAAAATTGTATTTCAACTTCAGAGGATGTCAGTGATCTCACCCACTATGCTCCACCATGGTAAGCTCTATTCTCTATCTTCTCCACCTTCTCCACCATTTCCCATCAATGGTCAACCTGAACCATTCAATCACTATCTTCTCTACCTTCTACAACCACTTTTCATCCCCAAATATCTTACCAAGTAGATTAGATAATCTAAACCATCCAATTTCAATTTGTTGGTTACTTGTTTATGCCCAGTTGGGTTTCGAATAAATGCAGAGGCCATGTAACTTGTAATTGTAGGAACTATAATCCTGAAGATGGACGTGGGCGGAAAAAGCCTGTTGGCAGAGAAGAAGCAATGGCCGAGCTAGTCCAAGTGGTATGTTTAATTTAGTCTACAAACCAACTTGTAAATGACTCCACCTATTGAAACATATAGAGCTCCAAGACCTGATACTAATGGTTTTTTTTTTTTTTTCCTCTAATACAGATAGAATCAACGAAACCAGATAAATTTACCCCACGTATAGCGGAGAGGAAAGATGATTACATACGAGTAGAGTATGAAAGCCCCATACTGGGAGTAAGTGTAGCTGAAAGCAACCTCATCAACCAAATCCACTAGAAAAGTTTGAATTTCATAGTATAATAAATGGTGTGAAGCTATTTTTTATTTTAATTTCCAGTCTCCTTTTTTCTCATTTTGTTTGTTCATACAGCTTGTAGATGATGTTGAGTTTTGGTTCCCACCTGGTAAGAAATCAATAGTTGAGTATCGATCTGCATCTCGCCTGGGAAACTTCGATTTTGATTACAATAGAAAGAGGATCAAGGTGAGTTGCTTATAACTTGAAAGATGCCAACTTTTTTTCTTTGTTACAAATATAATGCAGATTGAAAGGTAGTCTGTTGCTTCTTGTAAATCTCCATTCCTCTTCGGTAACACTTATTCTCGCAATTGACACATGAAGAATGAGGAAGAGAATATTTTAAGATGTTAATGCTTCGTCCTTGTATTCTGCCACAATTGATCATCTAATTGAGAACTTACAATTGCTTCATAACAGACCTTGCGCTTGGAGTTAGAGAAGAAAGGATGGGCTTCAGAGGGCACCTTCTAATGACTTCTCATTCCTACCTGTAACAATTTTCTGTTAATTGATCAATAAAGGAGCGCGAGTTGGGGTGAGTGGGATTGTCTAATTTGTACCATTTTTTCAACTGCATGTACCTGTATGGGTTTTGGAAACATCGGTGATTGATGTGAATGATTTGTGTTAGCTAATATAAATTTTGGAACAGTAATTTCTGTTTGGATTTCCATTAATCACCAAAATCCTTACTACTTAGAACACAACCTGCCCGTGCACTCAAGAGAAATGCTAGTTTCAGGATCGTGGGAGTAACAACCCAATAGGAGGCTCAGCCATACACTTGGGGATAGTGTCCATAATCCTAATAGTTGTTTGGGATAGCATTACCTGTTGGGAGTAATCTCACATCAACTAAACCTTGGATGACTTCATATATCAGTTGGACTTATCTAGTCTTTAAACTTTTGGGCCAAATACTTCAATACTACCCTTGAGATGAACCTAAATCTGAATGTCTGCAACTAAAGACACAGAAAGAAATTTTAAATTTGAAATACGCTCTGGTTTCAAGGCAACATTCCAAGCCCACACATGTTTTCCTTGCAAGAATGAGGTTATGCAGCCAATGTATTGCTCCTGCAAGCCAAGACATTAATCTACTAGCTCTACACAATTGAAATTTATTAGTCATGATAATGACAGAAAAACCATGACAAAAGTTGCCTCCTTGATATACTTCTGTTCTCTATAGTTTCAGGAAGGGGGTAGAGCAGAAAAGATAGGTCAGACTCTCGTAAGTTCTTTATATTTCCATACCAAATACCTTCTGCTTCCGTGACAACGCTTCCTAACGCATACCACTGCAGCACACAATACAGCATAAGGATCAAAACTGGGGGGAAAACAGAAAAACATAAACATGACCATTTTGGGTTCAGTGATGCCAGATTAAGGCAATTTGTGAAGCTGATTCTAAACAACAGGCAGGATCCTAAAGAAATAAGCATTGAAGTATGTCATTCTAAGCTATCTTTGAGTCCTTGGGAGTCCCAAATGCAAGAGGATGTAATTAATTTGTGCTACAGCAGATTCATCTTTGATTGCATGCTAGAATTGTCCTTCTTTTCCCCAGTGTAACTTCCACAGCCACAGGAATCAGAAGCTCTACCTATTTAGTGCAGTGTTAATTCTATGATTGTGCACTACTTGTGATATCCTTGTTGGAGCTCATAAAAAATGGAATCTTTCTCCTTGAAATGGGAGACCAAATGAGGGAAACATAAAGAAGAAACTGTATAGCCCCAAAAGAAGACTACTCTTTTTGGAGGGGCAAAATTCATAGCTACAGCAAAAGAACAAAAAAAAAAAAGGAATTATAAAACTGAGAAAATTATATATTTCTAATAGAAATATTTGCTGGATGTCCTCTTGAAGATTAGTTCAATTAATCAATGGAATAGCTTTCCCACTAGATATGTTATTACCTCTTTACTGTAAGGCCCGTTTGATTTTGTTTCTAGAAATGGTTTTTCTGTTTTTCTGTGTTCAGAAACGGAAAAACAACCAAAAAACCGTTTATTTTTTCTGTTTCATTTCACTTGTTTTTGGAAATAGAAATATAAATTTATGCATATTTATGTGTCTGGAAATAGGAATGGAAAAACAAGTTAGACTTGTTTTTCTGTTTCTAGAAACGAGTGGGAGTGACAAAAATTGTGAAAAACCTGATACTTCACTCGACCTACCCAAACCCCCAACCCATTGTTGAAACTTCTCGCTATCCAAATGCTGCAATTCCAACTTAGTTGTACGAAACTCACAATTTCAGATTGCCTTCATCCTTCTGAAGTTCATCTCCATGAAGCATACATGCAACTCCAACGTCATGCCTTCACTCGTGAGTTGTATTCCTACAACGTCGTGCCTTCACTCATGTCTTGAACTGGATTACACTATTGAAAATGTTTCAGGAAACAGGACAATCAAACACCTTTTTGCATTTCCAAAAATCATTTCATAGCACAGAAACAGGAAAAAAAAAAAAAACTGTTTTTGCTGTTTCCAGACACAAATAGGAACTGGAAACAGCAAAAACAAAATCAGACGGGCCCTAAGATTTCTAATTAGGTGGACTAGCATAGTTCAAGTTTTTGTTTCCAAAATCAGTTTAATGGTGTTGACTACATATGAAGTAAGCAGGAAGGATCTAATATTGGTAAGTGATCTATGGATAGATTGGATTCTATTAGCACACCTTAGTGGTATGAAATTTACACTACTATTTGTGAACTTAAGATTGTGTTTCTTTAATGGGAACAAAACCCTAATTTCCTTGTGGGGTTGGTCTCTAACTTCTACCCTCATCCCTATAAATAGTTATCACTAACCATTAATTAAGTGAACGAATAGAGAAACCTAAAGTTGACAAGGGAAAGATGGTAGATCAGATCAACAACGGCATTTGTTCTGCTTTAGCCATGGATTCAGGTACATCTTTTTTTGTCTCTATTGCAATTATATTGTATGCTTATCTAATCTCCATGCGATGTATTAGTTAATTTGGTCGAGGGGAGGGGTGATGAGAGAAAATTTGCTTGAACCCTTGGGTACCATTGTCATGTAATAATCTGTTTTGAAATAAATGTATCCACAGTCTGCACAATTGATCAATGCCACACTGCCAGAGTCCAGATTATTGACTATCAGTTTCTTGACACTTTTTTTTATAGGTAGAGAGGAAAGTAGGTAATAGCCAAAGAGTTTGAACTTGAGACCTCCTAGTGGGCATGGGATTTTTTGCACACCACAGCTCACCAATTGCGCTAGGCAGTTGTTGTTCAGTTTCTTGACACTAAATGTTCTTTTTCTTGAGTTTGGATCACTCACTTATGTTTTCATGATGACACGTCTTTTTTGCTTTCATACTCTCCTTGTTGCCATTAAGAATGCTTAGAGAGGTATTTGTGAAGAACATAACGTGTTCATCACGAAAGCAGATGTACACATGCGTTGTGTTACATTTCATTCTGGTACATGATTCAATGGTGTGATCTGGCCTAAAAGAAACGATTGCAGACACATGCATGAGGAATTGTTCAAGTACAGTCTGGTGGAGTATTATTCCAATTATATGATAAATTGCTCCAACCCACAAGTTCCCTTAATTGCACTGTAGCGAATCTTTTGTCAAAAAAAAAAATTTGGGGTTCTCAACGCTGCCTACATGGGGGAATCTCATATTCTACACCAATCAGAGCATGGTAAACAATTTAATTAATAAGGGTCCACAAAGGCAAAGAAAAGAGAATATTACTTGTGTGAGAGGGCTTCAAAAAGAATCCCCACAATATCAGCATGGGGATGTAATCTCGAAAGTATCAAGGGTGTGGGCAGCAAATCTCAGGCAGGCCAAGTGAATTTGGTGTCAACCCTAACCCGGTGCATCCCAACTTTGGATTAAGGAATATCAATGCTAACCCAATCAATCCATTTGAACTTGGCCCTAACTTGATCACGGAACTTATTTTGAAAAGGGGCAATAAAACGGACCTTGGTCACGTGATTACTACATCGGCAAGCGAGTCAATGAGAGTGAAGGTGGAGCTATCTGATATCTTCAGTGCAAAGTACAGTAGGTAAGGTAGTCTTTCCACAACCAGTTGTGTCTAAGCATAAACAGCGCGATCAATGATGGTTCTTTTTCCTCTTAAAAGTTAGGTCCATCTGGCTAAGTTGAGATCAAATTTTAACATCCAAATTTAGATTTTGATACTACAATGCCATTATACACTTGAAATTTTTTAAGTCGATGGCACTTAGATTTTTAGTTTTCCTTATAAACAAGATTAGACTAGTTGGTATGACAATATTTGATCATAGGACTAATATTTTACAATAAACCACCAAAAAAAATTTTTTTTTGTTTCCGCCAGAGAAATAATTTAAATAAGAAAACCCAAGGGGGAAGGCATACAATCCAAGATAATTGGCATATGGGTAAGGTATTAGCAGGGAAATTCATTCCCAATCGATTCCTAATTCCCCGTCAACCATTAGACTACTACCCGCCAACTTCCAACAAAAGAAAAAAAAAATAAATAAATAAAAGATTATGGAAACATTTTAAATCTACTGCCATTTTGGGTGGAGTGAGTATTTTACAACTAATTTCAACAAAAAAAGGAAATTTTTATTTTTTAAAGTTGATTTGCATAAATATAATCGGCCACCAAGGAAGCATTACATGTGGATCAATAAAAAAATGCTCTCATCATCCTACAAGTGTCCATCGGTCTCAATATATAATACTACAACGTCTTTATGATTGTAACCACCAAGGGGATAACTCTCACGATCAATGGGACTGCCCACGACACTCCATTATTGCCCATTATAGGGATTGAGGGCCAAGGGTAAGCCACGATGGTGAAGATGGGGAATCCAAAATCAAGGACATTCACTCACACGCACGGCACCCTTGTTCTATGATTTTCAATCTCCTTAGCTCTTTGTCCATATTTCTGACTTAATCATCGGAGAGTCTCCCACCAGAGCCTTCTCTGATCACCACTGTTATTCTCTTTTTGTGCAGGTCCAACCAAATAGGAATCTGTAGCAACAAAAGCTAATCGTATAACTCAATAATGTATTTCAATATCTATCAAAGTATTGTGTTATATGGTAACATGAGGAACTTATACATCTTACCAACTATCACCAAAAATAAAGATATGATCAATGTCTAATGGCATTTAGGATGAACGTAGCTTGTAGATGTTTTTCAATAAGAAGACCTATTGCATGCAATGCTTACGTAGAAGAAAAAACAATAGATGAGTCATCCTTTGCTATCATTTAAAACTCGTATCATATTTGTTAATTATACCCTTTGGTGCACATAATCTAAGATCCAATCTTGCTATTTAAAAAAGAAAAGAAAAAAAACTGTTAATAATATTTCGAAAATGACTTGTTGGTCAAATAGATGATAAAGGAATGTTGTAATATAATAAACGATCATACTGATGTGAGATCGATCCAGAAAAAGGGGGTTTCCAATTATAATCTAGAAACAATTCGTGTATATATTTCACAGTAATAAACGATCATATAAGGTTCTAAAAACCAACCCAGACATAGGTTGGAACATGTCATCGGGTTAAGTTGACCTAGTTCAATCATGTTTGAACCATGGTCAAAAGCGAGAGTGGCATATATTTTTCCCACATTAGTTATTGATAACTATTATGCGTGTATCTTTTCTAGAATGACAATGCTCTACCCTGATAATAATAATATTACTATGCATATGTTAGGCATATAGTTAGGCATGTGAATCATCACTTGGCAATATTTTATCATTAAATACATATGTAAATACCCAAAAATGAGTTTAAGTTTTCAAGATTTTAAAACTACTAAACTATATTTCATTAAAATAAGAAAAGCATTTAAACTTTTTTTTTTTTTTTTTTGGTAGAAAAAACATTTAAACTTTGAAACTTCATAATCTCTACATATATCAAAAAAAAAAAAAAATGATTAATGCCCAAGAAAAGGATCTAATTATTGTCCATCAGTCAAAAGGGCTAATTAATAACTCATTAGTTATCCATAAAAAAAAAATGGCTCATTAATTTGGGGAGTCATATTTTTTTTTCTGGGGTATGCTTGATTGACAAGGGGAAGGATTCAAAAGACATTTTTTATAGGCATTTGTTCCTTCAAAATCCCCCCTCCCACACCACCCCCCCCCCCCCCAAAAAAAATTCTGTTATGAATTATGACTAGTACTATTAATAATGATTGTTCTACATAAATAGTAATTCTACATCTAAGAGTGTGCATACTCCTTATTACAAGTCAATTTATTTCTTTAAAATAAATTATTAGATTTGCATTCAATGTCAGATTTTCTAAATGATCTATCTCTCTATCTTATGACTTATTTTTAAAACGATTTCAGCTTATATTTTTAGCCATCTTAAAACTATTCACTTTTTTTCTTCCTAGTAAACAAAAAGCATTAATTTCTACAAGAAAACCTTACAAGATGCACTAAAGCAACACCCGCAAATCAGCCAAAAGAAAGAGATAAAGAAAGGGTGGGGGGTAAGACTAGAATGAAGATGATCCAGAGAGAGAGAGAGAGAGAGTTGTGAGCAGCAAGGGTGTCATCAGCCATGTTTCCTCGACGCAAAGTATGTTTGAAGGCGATGTTGAAGTGCTGAAACAATGCAAAGTAGTCGTTAATAATAAGTAGAATGCACCAAGGAGCTTCCACAATTACTCGATTGAGGATATTTACAATAAGAAGATCTTCACATTCCACAATGACATTAGGAAAGTCATATTGCACAACCAAGGGGAGAGAGAGTCTCACAACTATAGCCTAGCGACCAAAGCTAACGAAGGGCAAATAAAGATGGAAAGTTCTAATAAAAAGTAACTCGAAGCATCCTTGAATAGGCCGCCAATGCCCGCCGGACTAGGACTGCCAATACAAGATCCATCAACATTAATCTTGATAGTGTTATAGGTGGAGGAGACCACCTAATAAGCACAGTGCGAAATAAAGGTGAGGAAGAGAGCTCAATGCAATAATCCTTAGCCATCTGAACACTAAGATACACTACTATGGTGAGTTCTGCGAACACCAATCAAATAACTCATCCAAATGTAACAGATAATACTAGACATAAGAGCCTTGTGCCAATCCTTATACTGCTTAGGAGCCCTTGCATTGAAGATAAATTTAATCCAATCAAACAATTTCCCAATGTGAGAGGTGACAACAGAGAAGCCTGACAGATAATACTAGACATAAGAGCCTTGTGCCAATCCTTATATTGCTTAGGAGCCCTTGCATTGAAGATAAATTTAATCCAATCAAACAAGTTCCCAGTATGAGAGGTGACAACAGAGAAGCCTGCACTTTGCCCAAATAGCCCGAGAAGGAATAAATGATCAGTAGAGGCTTGGGAATCATTGCAGGAAGGGCAAGAATTAGGAACATCGAAACCTCTATGCTTAATTCATACTGTCAATTGACAAAATATTTGCAAGTCCAAAAAATATGGGGGCTTGAACATTAAATTATCTTCTTTGTTGGATCAAGCTCTCTTAGCTAAGAAGGCTTGGAAACTTCTTATTTTGGATTCTACTTTTTGGGTTCCTTAACGAAGGCTAAATATTTCCCACATTGCTCTTTCCTCAATGCTCTTTGATCTCAATAATCTTCTTGGGGTTGGAAATCTATTATTCATGGTAGACAATTGTTGATCTGAGGCTATTCATTAGAGTTAGATATGGTCACTTTATCAACCCATGGTTTCAGCCGTGGATTCCTGGGTACCAACCATAATTTGCTCAGTTTCCTCTTACAGCTAATGCCCATTTTTTTTGTGGCAGATTTCATTAATCCATCATTCAAATGTTGGAATTCTCTATTGGTGCGACACTGGTGATCTCCCGATGTTATTCTAGCAATCCCTATCGCTTTGTCTGCAAGTGATGATTCCTTTGTTTGGTCCCATACTGCAAATGATAATTTCTCAATCTCCTCTGCTTATCGGCTAGCCTTAGCTTCATCGGATACATTGATCGACCAATATGACAAACCCTCTAGCATATCCAAATAGCGCCTAAGGTTCGCTCGTTCATCTGGAAAGTGTTGTTGGATAAAATTCTTTTACCCGCTGTGATCTCCACTAGACCAAAAAAAGAAAGGTTCAGAGCGTCAAGGGAACAAAGAATAGAAGAAGGCAACTTTATGGCAAGGGATATAATAAATGTCTAAACTATTCACTTATAAGCTTTATTTAAGAGTCTCAATCATTGTGTTCGCTCGTGAATTGAAGCTTACGAAATGAGTAATCTACGTAAACAAAATGTCTATAAAGTTTGAATGGTGACTCATCTAATGTAATAAATATTTTATTCATCAAAAAAAAAAAAAGTGTATTACCAAACATAAAAAGATGTAATACATATCGCAAGAGTCATGTGTGTGACTATATATATCATGCAAGAAACACATTCTCTTATAAATTTATTTGAATTCAGAGATATGCTTAATTGATAAGAGAATAGACTCAAAAGATCTCATTAAAATTCTCGCCTAACTAGCACAATTGATTTTTTTTTTTTATACCAAAAAAAGATTATGATTACATTTTAAATAAATGGTAACCTTTGTTAATCTACCGATCTACATGAAGTATACGAATTACGAAGCTATCTTATGTTGCCATAATAATAATAATAATAATAATAATAATAATAATAATAATAATAATAATAATAAAAGTATTAAGAAAAGTACTAGTAATTTCATTTATTTTTTGATTAATCAGCCAAGTAGCGAGAGCTCCAAAGCCTCAGATGGCACCTACATACATGGTACAAGTCATCTAAAAAATCAATACGATATTGGCACAGATTGATAAAATATCAATGCTCGTATCAGATAAAAATATTCTTAAATTTTTTTTAAGTATATATTATATTTTTATCCTTGATTTGTATCTTTCTGGATCATGATCAAGAGGATCCGACTTCTCTATTACACAAAAAAGTGGCAGTTCATATCCAATGCTCTAAAACATCCTGACATAGAACCCAACACACGGACTCAGCCTCGAGATGCCTAGGGCATTGAATTTGAGCTGCCGCCTCTAAAGGAGCCTCACCCGAATTAAAAATATGCAAAACTGATACAAATCGCCCATATCAAATACTAATACTTAAAACCATGCCTACATCTATACAACAACACAACAACACATCTCAGCCTTATCCCAACTAAATGGGGTTGGCTAAATGGATCTATGTGAAAAAAAAAAGGTTTGAGACATCTCACTCACAAACAATCGGCAATCCGAATCTTAGCCTTCCAGACAGCTCTGTTAGATATCATACTTGGGTGAAGACTTAACTTTTAGATATCTCTTCTTACTAACTTCTCAATGGTCATTTTTGGCATGTCCTTAGTCATTTTCGTTCTATCCATCTACATCTGATCACTCCTCCAAGCTTATCTCTGAAAGGTAACATCTGGTGGTGCACGTCTCCATGATTCCTCATCTTCACGCCACCACACTTCTCTGGTAGGCTAGATTCCAAGTTTAAGATCCCAATCACAACCTCTTTGCTGGAAGGAATCGGGCCAACTCTCTCTCTCTCTCTCTCTCTCTCTCTCTCTCTCTCTCTCTCTTGCGAGAGAATAAAACACACCCAACGGCACTCTCCATCACCTTTTCTAGCAAATTATCAAAACTGTCTCAGATGCATCGGCCGGAGAGCTACCCTGGGATCCCCCGCAGAATCCGTGGCATTCTCGAACCATCCGTCTCCGGCGGCTCTACTTCGTCGGAAAATGGTTACCAGAAGCTAACGAAGGTTCTCGTCAATGTCACGGTCGAACGGAGCTTGGGACCTGTTCATGTCCTGTTGTCGCCGGAGAAAACTGTCGAAGATCTGATTAAAGCTGCTTTAGATGTTTACTTGAAAGAGAAGAGAAGAACGTCTTTGACTGAATCCGATCCTCACTGTTACGAGCTTCATTACTCCCAATTCGCCTTGGAAAGTAAGTCCTCAACCGAATTGATTAGAATTAAATGTTGAAATTAGTTCTCATCAAAGAGTTTAATGATTTGTGGTTTAGGTTTGAATCCGAAGGAGAAACTGATAAATTTGGGATCGAGAAATTTCTTTTTATGTTCAAAGCGGACAAACCCAGTCAATTCATCCTCTTCCGAACAAACGAAGAAGGCATCTGCTAACAAGTAACCATTTCCATGGATGAGGCTCGTGCCTGAAGGTTCTCTATCCTCAATTGCTCATTCCTTTACCACTTATTTACTTTCAAAACGCCTTATTGTTTCCCTAATCGATCTTTTTCAATCCTATATTGTAATTTCTGCATTCCTCTTTACTCATCAGTTGATCACTCGCAGTACTTGCAGACATTCCTCGGTGCTCAATTCATTGATCCCCAGTCCCTACCAGCTCAATTTTGGCTGCAGCTTCTGAGAAATACATGATTATCTACCGTTTACCCATTCTTAAGGCCTCGATTGCGGTGCTCATCAAATCCATAAAGAACAATGTGCGAATAGTTCGTGAGAGTTCGGCGATTTTAGATAGCTTGGATCGTATATCATTATAGAATCTGATAACTTGGAGCCTTTGTTATTCATAATGTAATTCAGAATTCAAGTGTTTTCAATAAGTTCACATTGTCATTACCAGAAAAATCCAATTGGGCTCGAAGGAAATCCAAGTATTTAACAAAAACCGTAGGATCAAAACCAAGACTAGAGCTTTCTACAGAGTTAATATTCTGAATTTCAGCTTACCTGAGAATCACTGATGACCCATCATGCAGAGGTTAGTGTTACAAGGTCAAAAAAGTCTTATCATATTTTAAGTTAACGCTGTTATACATTAGGGTGCGGTGGATATTATTTTCAATTTGTGGGGTCACAGGAAATTATGAGCATTTTAGAAATGGTACAAGAAAATTTCCCAAATTTTTATTACCAAAAAAGAAAAACTTGTCAATTCATTTTAGAATAAAGAAAGAAGGAAGCATCATATGGATTAATACCCCGCTTCATACACATTTAGGTGAAATAGTAAGGCTACACCATTGTGATTAAGTGGTCACGAGTCCAAGTAGACTACGAACATTATGATCCTCCTCAAACTGCAATGGCGAGAGCCTTGTGCATTGAGTACATCCTTTTTTGAGCATGTTTAAGGAATTTTCTCAAAAAAAAAAAAAAAGATTTATGGAAGGAAATTTTATTCAATCTTGGTGCCAAGATTCAAGAACAGGGTGTTGGTGTTGTTGTAACCCGACAGTCACTGAGAGGGGGGGTGAATCAGTGAGTCCAATTCCGATCCCCAAAAAACTTGTCTGATGTCTGGCCAAGAAAAACCTGATATACCTGTCCCTGTTTGCACACAGTCGTATGCACACTCAGCCTCTCATAGGCACTTCCAAGTATGCACACCCATTCCACATTCCACGCACTTCAATATCAAATGCAAACAACAAACACCCACAACACAGGGTTTTTACGAGGTTCGGCAATTTGCCTACATCCCCGGAGTAGTGTCTGTAAAGGCTTCGTACCTACTCAATACACTACTTTTGATTGCACCTACAGTCGGAAGCACCCGCACCCAATTTTCTCAAGCCGAAGCTGAGATGGCACTCGTAGTGCCGATACAATGTGTAGCACCCACTACACGGGAGCACCCACTCCCGGTGCTTAGCACCCACTAAACACACAATAAATAATACAATTAAATTGGGCTTATATCAATGCCCTACAGTCAAGCTCTGCCTAGCATATGCATCCACAACTAGCTAG
>NC_056564.1:20542704-20618958 GCF_013358625.1 Macadamia integrifolia
CTTTGAGTTAATGTACCATTAACATACTTCAACCACCTCTTTTACCTCCTTTAATGGCCTAAGAACATTTATCATCAAGAATGTATGTTCATTCAAGGACCAACAAAGAGGGGGAAGCTTCTCCTACCAAAACCGTAGCCTTCCTTCACTAAAAACCCATTTTTCTTGCTTCCATGGTGTAGGGCTTGAAAAAACGAAGAAGCTACAACTTGGTTCACCCAAATCCGACTTAAAATGAGGGAGATATGACCTTTTGAAGTTGGAGCAATGAGATAGCCCGAAATGGAATCTTCGTACGGGTGGCGTAGGCTACACCAGCGGCGCGCGCAACAGGGGCGAAATCTGACCGTAGATCTCATATAAGAGATCTTATAATCCAAGCCGTCCGATTAAACCAACGGACAACAGATCCAAACCGTTAGATTTGAATCTCGATGACGTCATCATGACGTAGGCGCTGACAACGTCAGAAGTGTTGTCGATCTATGATTGGTTGCTTTTCCGGATTTTAAGGGAGCTTGTCTCCCACTCACAAAAGTGAAAATGCATATTGACCGTTGAATCCGAATCTTCCATGATGGCTTTAATCAGATTTCATGAGATCATTAAGATCGGAATCCTTTTTATATCTTCTATACACGCGCGAAACACAATAACATACCTAGATATAGTGTAGCGCCAGTGCATCAAGAATTATGCATCTAACCAATCAAATCCCACGCGCAAGCATCTATCTCGTCCATATCACACCAAAATCTCAGCAGCCTTTGGATGGGCATCAAGCCTACGTGGTCGAATCTTGGTCGTCCATTTCACTTCCCTTTACTTCTCTTTATTACAATCAAGCCCCTGCCTCCATATGTTTCAGTGCTTAAAGACCCCTTGCAACTCAGACCTTCAAAATATTTAAATTACACAAAAACTCCTATAATTTCAAAAATAAATTCCGAAAAATTCACCCAACACCGAGAGC
Source organism: Macadamia integrifolia (assembly GCF_013358625.1). Lineage (NCBI taxonomy): Eukaryota > Viridiplantae > Streptophyta > Magnoliopsida > Proteales > Proteaceae > Macadamia > Macadamia integrifolia. Next base: position 20,543,678 of record NC_056564.1, read on the forward strand.
AACTGATGGATTTTCGGTTTGGATTTTCGAACCGACTTTACGAAAATACTTATAACTTTTTCATACGATATCCGATCGAGATGAAACGAAGTGCGTTGGAATCTTAACTAGATGCTCTACGACTTTTCAGAAGACTAAATCATCTTAATCATCCATGTAAAAAGACCAAAATGCCCCTACACCTTTCCAATGACGTATCTTTCTCATACGGAATCGGAATGCGATGAAATCAGAACCGTTGGAAAGATTGTATTTTTTTCGTATTGTTACATGTAGAACGATTCCTTTAAAAAATTCATCTTCAATGCCGAAACTGCCCTTGACTTCCATAAATGCCGTAACTTCTTCATACGGTATCGGAATGTGACAAAATCAAATGCACTGGACTAGAAAAATTACAATCTATCTTTTTCATGAATAATTGATCTTCCAAAAATGTCATTTTCATTGTCGAAAATGCCCTCGATCGTAAATAGGCCAATTTTGCCAGTTTTGACCCAGAAACCCGCACCACCTATTAATGATGTATTAAACCACTCCATGCATACCAAGTTGCTCTGTTATCTCATCGGTGACACTGGATACTGCCATGTCATCATTTTCATCCACGTCACCCAAACTGGCCACGCCATCACCGCCAAGTCATCACTGCCACGTCATCACCGCCACGTGGCCGAGTTGCCAACAAGGACAACCATAAAAACAACAGGTGTATGATGTCTTGTATTCCGTTGTAATTTAATCCAGGGAGTACTAGTGCAGCACCTAGACAGGCAGGACGGCAGTCCCGCTAGCCGGTTAGCGGGCCATGGGGTTTGCAAGGGGGGGCAGGAGGTCCCGCTCGAATTTTTTATTTGAGGGCAATTGTGTACTTTCTGGATTAGGGTTTTTTCGCTATATATTTGTAGCGATGATTTCTTTCTCTGTAATGCAAGCAATACTGAGAGGTGTGAGGACGAGCACTATAACCCTATTCTCCATTGATAGTGAAGCAGAATCTCATCTCACCGGGGACGTAGGCAACCTTGCTGAACCTCGTAAAATCCATGTGCATTGTTTGTTTTGTTTTTCCATTATCTTCTGCATCGTTTTAAGGTTGCGTTTCTACACAGGGGACACCATATTCCCTTGCATTCTTCATTCAATGTGCAGCTCTTTTGTTTCATCGAATGTAAAGGAAAGGAAGATAGTTGGTATGAAGTTTGACGGTGAAAGGTGAAAGCAAATAAAGGCAAATATTTTCATGTTTAAAGATAGTGAATTAAATAAATCAAGACCCTTTTTTAGAAGGTATACACTATGGGAGGAGTAAGCTCCTCCCACTCACTCTAGCTTCAAAACTCGATATTCTTCGAGAGTGTGCATATGGAGTTTTCTTAGATTGAGTCTTGGATTGTTTTGAAAATGATTGTGAAGCACTCGTTATCAAGGATTGAAGCACAATTATAGTTCGGGAACTTATAAGTATCCTGTTATTACAATGCCAAAGAAATTGTTGGCCTTCTAATTCGAAGGATGCGGTAGTGGGGAAAAGATCATCTTCAACTTGGTCTTTCCAGCAGTTGGATGAGTGAGAGGTAAATTGTTGGAAGTCCAAGTTGTTGGATAGGATTCGTGTGGTGAGATAAAGAAAAGGTGCAACTATAGCTTCAAGAAGAGAAAGATGTTGCGACAATGACATGATTGAATTACTTATTTGGAAAGAAGAGGAGCCAACGCTCAATAAGATTCTGTCTTAGTATAGGGAGATTCCAACCTACTATTATTGTCCCTTCCTTTTTTGTTTAGGAGACCAAGGGCCACTTACTCCAACTTCTATCTATACACACCTTATATGTCAGAATTCAATCCCACAACCTCCTTATTGAACATCGGTTATGTATATCAAAATTACCACCACTAGATTAAACTAGCGTTCATCACTATTGTAGTCCTTGGTTTTGAAGGAGATGCAGGATTTCGCTGCCCTCAGTTGGGCTTAGACACTGCACGATTAGGGACTATTGCTTTTGTGTGGACAAGAATTATCGCAGTACATCAATATGACATTTTTTTTTTAATAATAAAAAAAAAAAATGGCAGAATTAAGTGGGCCACCTAAGAACTGAGAATCCTTGTGGGAACCTTCCTTACCTCATGATGCCAAGCGTGCCCACTCGGCAAAGTCAAAAGGTCAGGATGGGTACATTACTCACCCGGGTGAACTGGTCTGGCATATAGAGGTTTCGAAGGTGGTGGTGATTCGTGAAGTGGTTCGGCCGTCGCAGACGAAGACTCGTACAGAGGAAAAGGGTAGAACTCAAAGCTTCAAGGGCTCCTCACATGGTCTTCTGGAGTTAAAAAGGGAAGAACACGAAAGATAAAGCGAGGGAGGGAAGGAGCCAGGAGGCATGTTCGGAGGGTTTTTCTCATGGCTCTTGTTCTTTTTCCTCCTAATCGCTCTGGTCTGCCTTATCGTCTACCAGGTCAACCCTAAACCCAGGGAAAGAAATAATTATTTTTTTGTTGAATTTTCCGTAGGATCTCTTATTCAGGCCTATTTTTTTCTTGGCCGATCACTTTATGTTCATAAAATCCCTTATATTACCGCCTACTGATGAGGAATGGAAATTTAAGATTTTCTTGCACCAATAATTTGTTTTCTCTGCATTTATGGTGCTTTTTTTGGCCGTTTATAGTTGGATGCATCAGAAAATAGTCTTCCAGATACCGTAGTTGATTCTATTCTGTCTGCGATTTATCATGTTTCGTGAAAATTGAAAACGATAATTTTGGTTCAGATACCAGAAAAATCAAGAAGACGAAAACTTTGGTAGTTAATATTGGTCGGACAGCTAGCTTTATGAGTTGTTATGCAAATGGGTAAACAGCACTTGTCAGCGGCGGCAGTGGCGGACCATTGTATATACTTACTTGAGTCATATAAGATGTGCCAGATGCATCACACATCCAATGTGTATACTTTGAATTAAGAGTGGAATCTCTTTACCCAAAAAAAAAAAAAAAAAAAAAAGAAGAGTGGAATCTCAAAATTTAATCTCCATAATGGTGCATACTTCAGGTTTGGAGGGAGAGTGACATGTTGGCTATATCACTTGAAGAATTTGATGTGGCTTCTGGCTTATGGATGACGCCCTATGGCAAAATTCTAATTAGAGTTGGCATTAAAATTCATCAAATTAATATGATCTTGTGCGAGGCCATATTTGCTAGAGTAAAAGTAAGTTGGCGTTTATTTTTAAACACAGAGTGCTTGAGAATCAGCTCACAACCTAACATAGGCCACTTATGGGAAATTGCCTTTCCTTCAGTTCAAATGGGGGGAAGTCAATTGTTTTCATGGACTCTGATTCAAGGATTGTTTTGTTTGAGAACCCCTACTCTACCCCATTCCTTTTGTGGCTCTCTTATTTTGTGATGACAGTGGATTAGACATTGGAGTGATCAATGAAGCACTTCATCTAGGAAATTCAATCAACAGGGTGGGAGCAATGCAACATAGCAAAGATCACTTAACAGAAGCCATATTTTCTTCAGGTCATTATGAGAAGTTCCTTAAAAATGGTGCTCATCAGACAAAACCAAAAGATAAAATCCTTATGTTCCTATTCAAATCAGTTTCAATGTGACATTCTGAGCCATGATCCATCCCTCCAGCAGCAATTTCTATGCTATTGTTCTCTCTTCAATAAAATCCTTTCTTAACTGATCTTTTATTTTTTTGGGCGGGGGTGGTTGGGTGGGAGCTGGGAGGTAGGGTTCTTTTTCTTTGGGTGAATAAATAATTGATTACGAAAGAGGAAGAAGAATATACAAAGAACCCCTATAAAGAAGAGGGGAGAAGAGAGAGAAAAAAGGGGGGGGGATGCAAAAGAGGGGGGGGGGAAGCAAAGAGCAGCGTAAACACACTTACCAACTAGGGGGGAGGAGAATGGAAGTGGGCAAACCCCAGGAGACAACAATGAGCATGTTCTTTGGGGAGTCCCTTACATGGCAATGAGGAAGCATAGCAAGTTTAGGACTAACATTAAAAAAGACGGCTTTCCAAATCATATCAAACGTTCTAGAGTTGGAAGTCCATTTGTGAAGATTTTGTTCCATCCAAATATGGTTGGCACAAAAAGCAAGTATTCCGGCAATGAACAACAATTGCCTAGCACAATTGGTAAGTTGTGGTGCGCAAAAATCCATGGTCACTAGGAGGTCTAAGTTCGAGCCTACTGGCTGTTATCTACTTCCCCTCCCAACCTATCAGGAAAAAAAAAAGTTTGCTGACAATGTCACATGACACATATGGAGCTACCATTGAATGTCATGTCAACATAAATCCACTCTCTCATAAGTGGAAGAACATGTCTCCTGGAGGGCCAACAACTACGAAGGACACGCTTCCAAATAGAGGAGGTGAAAGGACTGAAGAAGTAGATCGTTGACATCTTCAATGCCATTTCAACAGAGGCAACAAGCGGGGGAAAACTAATGTGTTTGTATATTTAGAAAAACTGAGTGGGGAGGCAGCTAGAGCAAGCATGCCAAGCGATAAAGGAATTGCGGGCTATGTGACCTTTGAACTAGGCAACTTGCCTCCAAGGGACTAAGGTCCCTCTACGTATGACAATATCCCAAGTAGGGGTGAGGGTACAAGATGATTTTATCAACTCTACCTCGGTGGCCTGGGAAGGGGGGAGGGCAGACCAGAGATCAGAGAGAGGGGGAGGGGGGAAGGAAGGGAGCACGGAACACCATCAGAGATGATGGAAACAACATGAGCATCTTTGGGGATACTAGAGTAATCTTTGGATCTGGCGCTGACTAGGGAGAGGAGAACCCCCAACAGAATGCCAACGATCAAGCCAAAGGGAGATAGAGGATCCGCCCCCAACTAAGGAAGATAGGGTTCTTTAGTTGAGTTGAAAAGTTGAAGTGTAACTGGGTTCTCTATATTCAGCTGGAGTTTGAAACTTGGGTTCTAGTTTTAGTTCTTTTAAGAGTTTGAAATGCTATAGTGCTAATATTTTAGCATTAGGGAAATTGATGGGTCTGTATCAGCAACCATGGGGCACATTCTACTTCAATTTCTGGTTATGCAATATTTGGTTGCCTAAGGGTATACTTGATGTTGGCTGGTGTCAAGAGTTTCTATCTTGCGGTTTGCATAATCTGGGTTAGTGCTCGCGTTATTCTTGCTGTTCTTCTTCATGATTCAGATCCAATTTCAGTTCTCCATTAGTTTGGAGGAATTATATCACCCTTACTGTTGGCCAATTGCAACTAGAAATAATTTTTATTTAAAAAAATCAGTCTTACACAAACAGGAAACCTGAATCTTGAGAGAAAAGATCCTTTTCAACACCCCCCATAATTTTCTTTTCTTCATTTTTTTTGGGACGTGTTTTTTTCCCTTTTGTTTAAAGTTTGCAAAACAGTTTATTTAATGCCTAATTTTCTGAACCCTATGACTAATCAATTTTGTGATTTGCTCTCATATTCTATACTTCCTCTAAACCTTAAACATTGAAATACCGGGTTGGCCCTTTGAGGCCCATTCTATTGTAGAATGTGGTTTTCCTGATCATCGGAAGTGTCAAATTGGATGAACGTTTTGAATTATGACTGTCACCCTTGCTTGTGTGGGTTATTGTCCTCTAAAAAGTGGTCCTTTGGGAAAGGCATGTGCATAGTTTTTCTCATGGGTTGTATGCTTGATTCTATCATTTTCCTTTATTCAGTTATAATTCAACATGGAAGTTTCCAGAATATTTGTAAATAATCAAGTCTCACTGTTCAAACAAATTTATCTTTTCATTTTCTAGTGGAAGTGCACTGAATAAGAAACCTCATTTTATATTTTATTCAAGGATCCGAAGGCTATCTACATTTTGTTAAGCAATGGCTGTGTTTTGGCCTTGTTTTTCAGTCGACCCCTTCTACACTGGAAACTTACAACCTGACACTTGAAAAATATTTGTTTGCAGCTCATTTGCTTAGCAGATCTAGAGTTTGATTATATCAACCCTTATGATTCAGCAAGGCGGATAAACAGTGTGGTTTTGCCAGAGTTTGTCACACAAGGAGTCCTATCCATCCTCTTTCTCATAACAGGGCACTGGGTTATGTTTCTGTTGTGTGTTCCATACCTTTACTATAATTTCAGAAGGTAAGTCCATTTTCCTGCTTGTAAATCCATCACTATTTGCGTTTCAATATGACATAATTTTGAATCATCAGACATGCACAGAACTTAAATTCCTCTCTTATGAGGATTATGCTAAAAAGTTTAATTATTTTACCATTAATGTCGGAAGCATCAAGGGGTTGTTGCAACCTTTTTTATGGCTGTCAATCAATATACAGGCCAAAACTGAATCATGCAAATGACCTAAAGCATCCAAGTATGACAAATCCTTTCCAATAGCAAGAAGAACAGTAGCTAAGGATAATGGGGTAAAAGTTTGTATTGACTGGTTAAATTTATAACATCTGGTCAGGGGGATACTCTTTAGATCTTACTACTTGGTCTTTACAAACTATATGGATTTATGTATGATTCTGACAGAGGGGGAAAGATGGCTTGTTCCATTCTCCTGTCAGGTGCTAGCACTCCTTTACATATGGATTGTTTGACAAAGCTGTTCATCATCAATAATGAACTTTCGGATTTTGTAAAGACAGTAAAGTATGCTGCTATGTATGCTGTGTCAATTTGAAAATTTGATATTACTGTATAAGATGTTAAAAATACTCAACCCTTTACAGCCAATGCAAAACATATGCATGATTGAAGTGCAACCTCTTAGAAGTTGGAGATCATTAACAATTCCCCAAGGTGATATTTAGAAAAATAAGCAAATCAATAAGAATCGACCCAATATCATAAAATCTCTTTGGAAGTTTTTGTAATTCATTTCGTCACTCTTCAATTTTGTTTTTCTTTAAATGATCCCCAAGTTATTGCAAATGGAACCGGCCTGCACCTTTTTGCTAATGACAGGGACCGACACTCATACTTTTATTGATTCCAGTCAACAAATGATCCAAAGATCATTTAAGCAGAGAAAATATCTGCAAGTGAGACCTGTTGGTAGGTACTGGTCTGGGTTCAGTTGCAGCAAAGTACACCCAGTGGGAAGGTACTTCGGGCATTTCGCCCGAGAGGGGACACCTAATTCCCCAAATCTCAGGCTCAAAGGGTAGGCAACCAGGAAGGTCTAAGTAGATATGTAGGGCTTCCAACATTGCCAGTAGGGCCAGTACAAGACAGAATAGGGAACTGATGATTGAACACAAGAGAAGATGTAGGAGAAGAAGAGAAAGGAAGAGCAAGGACACAAGGCTAAATCTGGTAACAGGAGAGTCACCTGATGGGAAGGATGGGATCAGGGAGGAAGAAGGAGGACAAGGGAGTGAATCTCGCAGCCATAATCATAGTAAACAAACTTAATAAGTTCTATTCCTAGTCTGAAATCTGTTGTTGATTACAAGTATATAAAGAGAAGAAATAAAACAAACAAAGACTAACTCATACTCTTATCTCTTATTTCTCACATAACCTCCACAAAACAAAACATGCTAGTAAATAAAATAATAATAATAATAATAATAATAATAATAATAATAATAATAATAATAATAATAATAATAATAATAATAATAATAATAATAAAAAAAAACCAAATAAATAATTAAACAACTACTAGCCTTTATTAGACCAAAGGCTCGGGTTGGGCCGGTTCAGTCTGGGCTGGGGTGTCCAAACCTGGTTGTTTTGGTTTAACCGTTTGAGTGCCACTGCATCGATTCTCCTCCTCTGAAAAGAACTCGTCTGTGTGGAGTTTGTAGAAGGACCAAGGAGGCCATCGGAGTCAACATGCTGGAGGAGAATTGATCCTACTGTCCGCTGAATCTTGATTGCCAAAAAAGCCCTTAGCTGGAAAAAACTTCATCTCGAGCCCACCGTGTGTGAAAGAATAGGTGTTTTCATAACCACAATGTTGTGCCTTTATCAAACAACCACGGTCTCCTTGGGAAGATGTGATACACCTTGAAGGGTAGGACATCACGTTGAGCAATATTGATTAACACACCACGGTCTCCTAGCTCAATTGGCCAGATTTGGGGGCTGGCTGGTCCAGTCGAGAACCTGGTTCGATGGGGCCAGCTCCTCCTTTCTCCTTCGGTAATGTAGGCCTGTTTGGGGATCTATATCACAATAGAATAGATATGTGCCTCTTCATGAGGTCTAAGTCTGCCAAAAAGGGGCTCTACATGCTGTTGTTCTATGTCAAAGGCATGTTAGGTAAGGTAAGTGCTTTAACAATGTGCTCAGTTTATCATCAGGCTAGGTGGTTGGGAAGGCTGTTGATCACTGCTGGCTATAGCTCTGATACTAAATGATGAGGTTTACTAGGCTGAAGAGATAAATACTAGAAAACCAGAACCACAGTGAGCCAAAATTGAGAACATTAGGCAGAAAATTGACAGGATTATATCTCTCAATCCACCCAATCGATGGGGCTGAGACTATGGTCGATTGGAGGTCCTAATAAGTGGATTGTGTCTAAAATACTGAGAATGATTCCAACGGATAGATCCACAGAAAGTGACTAGAACAGAAATTAGACACTAGAATGACACAGCTCTATCTTAGGATCCAGTAATCAGATGGATCTCCAATTCTGGTTGAATGAAGTACTGTTAGAGGAGAATAATATATCAAAACTTGAGCCATATCCAAGGGCTGGATTTACTGAGATTGGAGGGCCCACAAAACAGAAACTGAAAAGAGGAAAATAGTGGTTGCAGATGCTGTAAAAAAGGAAAACATTAAACAGAATAAAGGTAACCTGTGACAGATATTACAGTGAAAAAGAGATGTTTCAGGTAAGTATTCAGACCTGCAAACCTGAGTTTCAATTGACCTCTGAACCTCCCACTCACGCCTTGTTTAATCTGCTGGAAAATTGAGAAGATGAAAGAAGGGGGGAATGATGGGGCCATATGACCTGGCTTCATCACCAAGGCCTGCAGGAAAGGCATCATCACCGGTCCCAGTTCAAGGATTCACCACGTTGAAGTTGCTGCTGCTTCACCATGGTAGCACAATGAAGAAGACATAAAATAATATGGTCAAACACGATCGAGGGGTGTTCTTCCTTTACTTGTATTTTTAATAATGAAGGCTGGACTACAAAATAAGTAACTCTCTATGTAGGAAAGTTCTAAGATAGCAACTAAGAACAATCAAAATAGTAACTGCTATGTGGCTATTGACTTGGCTACTAAGAACCATTACAAAATAGGAACTAGAGTAAAAGGTAGTGACTAGGAGAATATCGCAGCAGATCTTCAAGCTCCACACCTTATCTTCCAACAAAATATTTTACAGCAAATATAGAAACTACCAGCGGCACTCAATCTTCTAACTAAGGAATCCTACGGGAGATATGACCCATGCATACTCGGAAATAAACTGGTCAACATCCAGCCCTGTAAACCAGCAGAACCATGGGCTGGTTCTGACCCTTCTTCTCAAACTGGGCTGTATCATCTACACCAGTAATCAACTTAGTGAAACAAGAAATTCCAACCAGGATCAATGGTAACCTGGTAGCATTGTGAGCATACAGCTACAACCTTGGTTGCAGGAGATAAAACAGTAGATCATTGTCTTTCAATTATTGGATTCGATTGAAGTAACTGTGTTGGTAGAAGGCTCCGTGAAAAGCACATGATTCCTATGCCTGAACACTGCCATTACAATTATTTTTTATCAATTGAATTCGGATAGCATTGTAGAGTTTGTATTTAGTGGTTTATATTTTTTAGAAGGTACGGGTGAATATGATTTTTTTTTCTTGAATAGAAGGATATTTTATGGTTCATCACATGAATTGGGAGTACATTTTGGAGTTTGGGACCAGGTTTCTTTGTTAAAAAAAATAAAGCAAGGGGAATTTCTCTCAGTACGTGGACAACTCCTACTGTAGTAGTACCTCCCATTGCATTGGCAGTCCCCCCCCCCCTCCTCCTTTACATCATGTTTGGTGAAACAAACGAGAAAAGAGGGAATTGAGAACAAAGGTCAGAAACTGTTGTGTCACATTGTGGAAGCCCTAATCTTGCCTGTTGTAGCACCACTTGTTCACTCTATCCAGAAGAAAACCAAACTATTGGTGTTGGGCCTTGGAGGTCAGCAAGACAATTGGGTGACCTTGAGGGACTGCAAAGTGCACTGGATTTTTATTTTTTTTGGGTGGGGTGGGGTGCTGTTTGGTTGTTTCTTCTGACACCCTCTCTTAATAATCCATTTGGTTGCATGTGAATTTCTATCAGTTCATTCATTGTGTGAAGCTGACTTTGTAGAATTTGAAGAAGGATACTTACCCTGAGCTGAATTTTCTTTGTCCATGATTAGTTATACACAGAAGCAGCATTTTGTGGACATTACCGAGATCTTCAACATGCTCAACTGGGAGAAGAAGCTACGGCTTTTTAAGCTGGCATATGTTATTATCCTGCTCTGCCTAACTTTATTCTGGTATTGTTGTGAGACATCCTACTTATAGTATCATTTGAAATAATTATTTTCTCTGAGTTCAGTTTTTCTGGACGAGCATGTTGATAACATTTCTGTTTGAGGACTTCTCTGCCACCTGGCAATGTCAGATGGGGCTGAAATTTGCAGTCTGCTCACATTTCAGTTTTCAGCCCAATCGGAGTTTGCTTGATGGTAAAATAAAGCATTGAAAAATTAAGGACCACCAAGAGGGTGTGCAGATCACCAGGGGGTTTCATGGACATACAGGAGAGGGTATGTTACATGGAGGGTAAATTATTAAATTTGGGTCTGAAACATTACCCGTGACCCATCCAGACCATTACCTAAACATCTAATGGTCAGAATTGCCAATTAACCCTGACACATGGCAAAACCTGCTGTACCTGTCAACAAATACCGTTTGGGCATGAATGACCAGATATGCTTTTGCTTTATTTAAAATTGTTGTAACCTTTTTTGATAAATTCATTGTAGGATGATTTATAGCGTATTGGAAGACGATGAGTAATCTGGCATTGTTACTTGTGTTTCATTATCCTTGGGAATACTCCTACTGTAAGTTTTAATTCCATTTGAATTCATGCAGTTTATTAAATAATCTATGGTATAATGCTGAATTTTGGTAAAGCCATGCCGGAGTATCACAACCCTTTTTGTTGGTGAACCTCTTGAATTTTCTATAATTTAGAAAAGGCGATCTGAAGTTTTTACATATCATGGATAGCCTATGGCTGCGTTTAGTAGTCATTTGGTTCCAGAAATGACATTTCATGTCAAAAACAGAATTTTTAGTTTCTTTGTCAAAATGCCATTTTAAAACAAAAAAAATGGTGTTTGTGAACCCGTTTCAGAAACGATTACCCTAGTTGTTCCCTTTTTTAGTATTTGGTACGAAACCAAAATGACGGAACAAGGTTTCGTCGTTCCATCATTTTGCGTTTTTAGCGTTTTTTTCCCCCTTTTCGTTAAAAAAAAAAAAAAACTGAATACAAGAAGTTCACACCAAACGCTTTATTCTGTGTTTTTTTTCCTCCATAGAACAGAAAAACGTCACAAACATTTTTCTGGATGACTACCACATGCAGCCTAGGAATTAACTCTTTTCTGAACATTCAACTAATAGTCTGCTTATGGGTGATGTTCAAAGAAACACATAAATTTCGTGCTTCCATTACCATTTCAGTCGCTACTTTACTAATAAGGACTTACTGTAGGGTTTCTGTGCCAGGTTCCTCCTGTTCTCTAACATCTGAAGTAGGTGGTTTTTAACTTGGTCTGGATTGTGCTTGTATTCTGATTTTCTTGAATTGCGGTACGCTAGTGATGTATTCATTAATTTATGTTGTTCGCATACTGTTCATTTCAAGTGCTTTTTTTTTTTGGGGGGGGGGGTTGGGGGTTGGGGGAGAAGAGGCCATATTTATCAGAATTTCCACAGTACATTAGTGTTGCAAGCATCTGTTTTGCTCCTATTAAATTGATAGAGAATTGCAGAAACCTTTTATAAAGAAAGAGCTCTTCTTTTGCATCTTACATAAATAACTCCCTTGATTTGCAGCTTTTTTATTTTTTGGTAATATTGATTCTCAACTTTCATCTTTTCTGTATGGAATGACAGAATCGTTTAAATTTGGCATACTGGAGTTCTTTCCAGCTTATGAGGCTTCTCTGAGATTATGTATGTGTTTACGTTTGTACGCGTTCATGTGCTCAGCCGGGGAGGGGAGGAGGGAGTAGGGGGGAAGAAGAACGGGGCTGATGAGATCTAAGGATGCAAATTGATGGACCCTGTTTGGGTTACAGAACTATTGGACTGGATTTTTTTTTCTTTCTTGGAATGGATTGAATAGAGGGAAGCTTTAGTGTTACAGATGCTATGAATCAGGTTGAAACCAATCTACTTTGGAACCCCCAAATTAACAATCAAGTGATTCTTGCACCTAACCTGTATACCATCACGTCCCTATTGGTTGCATTATTCTTAATCTCCCTTCCCCCACCTCCCCCACACCACCCCACCACCCCACCAAAAAAAAAAAAAAAGCTGCATTCTTGAATCTACAGACTACAGTTGTAATTTTTGGGCTCGCAGAATTTCCTCCAGTTCTCTGTGTTTTGATCAGCATGGAGAACCTAGCGTTTGGGGGGAGCCATCAGGAAAATTCAGATTGTTGAATTAATCGTATGAAATGCCTGGGTTTGGTCCCAGAATGTTGCGATTGCCTCCGATGTGCAATCAATGGAAGAAACATTAAAGGTATTTCGATGGATACAACATTCTTTTTTTTAATTTTTACAGTGATTGTGTAATGGGATCTAGTCTATGCTGAGGCATGTTGACACGGGTTACTGTTGAGACACGGCCGGCTACTGAGACACCTGCCGGAGACAAATAGTAACTGCTAAAGAAGATGCTGCCGCCACCACCACTCTTAAACTACCTCATCAGTCACAGCAGTGGCAACGGTAGTAGAAGAAGATTGATGGTGGTGGTGGTGGCTGCGGCGGCGAAAGATTTATGTGGTTCGCCTACCCATGAAAATTAGCTAACATTTGTAGGTCTGGAGTTCAAAACCCATGTAAGGAACAAAATTGGACTGCCGGAGGGTCTAAAAACTTGGAACTTCGATGTAACCAAAGGAAATCACAGCTAAAATTTTCTTCATTTGGTATCCTTAATAAATCTAAGAATTTGGATTATACATTTTGCCATTTTTATTACTCATTTAACTAGGTTGAAATTTTACCAAAAAAAAATTAAGTGTATTACCCCTCTATAAAAAGAATCCATTATCAATCCAGGCACCGACGAACCCCTCATGTGACATGTTATAAAAAAAAAATATGCTCTAATTAGCACAACGAATATTAACATGACCTTGAGAATGAATTATTTCTAACAAATATATTAAACATGCAATGCATCTGCTAACCTAGTGTTGTAGAAAATGAATGATGCTATTTGAATTACAAGAAAAAACAATAAAGAAGAAACTTTCATTTTATTTGATTTATGAGGGAAAGGTTAGTATCAACTTAATATTCTTAATTGTGAGATAAATTAAAGAAACCTTTAAAATTGAAATCATTGGAAAATAATAGAAAACTTTTTATTAGATGATGTAGAAAAAACACTAATAAGTGGGTTTTTTCTTCATTTTATTCTTCATATTCATCCTCGCCTCTCTTAAAAATTTTAGTTACATTGAGCTTCACACTAATTGATACTAGGGTGAGGGGGAAGAGTATCTTTCTCGCATTGGTTCCACACCGTTGCACCAGCCTTAGAAAGACCTGCCTTAAACAATTGGTACTTGTTGTAAAATGGATCTGATGTTTGTACAGGAATCAATCCAAGTGTTTCAACCATTGCATTGTCACAATCATGTCCCATTTTTACAAGTTGAAGGCTGCAATTCTTGCTAACTTTGGATCTTCTAATCAACCTTATAGTGATTTCTGTGCCACAAACTTCATCATCTATATGTTATGTGCAAGTCTCTATAAAGTGAAAAAATCCCGGTCGAGGTTCAGGTCGGATTTATGAAAATGGTTCAGGAGTAGGTGCGATGTTCGTTGATGTAAGTGCTGGCACAATGAAGGCTAAGAATCCTATGATTATCATCGAAATACCATAAAAAATTGTCATCTTATTTTCTATTATTTTACTCTCAAAGGATATGAATTTTTTATTTATTTTTGATGAATTCACCTCTCTACAACAACTAATTTATGGGATTGAATTTTTGATTGGAGACATATTAAACATCTACGTTAGGAGTGAGTTGGTTTTATTTATTTAATTAGTTATAAATAATAAGTTATTCATACTCACATTAATGATATTTAATATCATAATTCTCAAATTAATAAATACTTTAATGTTCAAAAAGCTTTTATATTTTTAAAGTTCCCAATGTCTATAAGAAAATTTAATCACTTTTTGATTGTCTTAGAAATGAATAAAGTGCCTATAACTTTGGTTGATTGTTTTGAGAGAAACATTTAAGGGATTTTTTTATTGACACGGCCTAAAATATCAATAGATGTAACCTTTCTTTTTTTCTCCTTGTTTTATTTTTAAAAAATATTTAATCATTTCATGCAGGTCAAAAAGTTGACAATAATTTAATACAGTTATAATATGAAAAACAAATTTACCCTCTTTTAAAGACTTTTAGGAATAATATATGGGGTAATTAAATGAAGGCGTCAAATTCTAAATACACTTTTATTTTTATTTTTGGTGGAAAAATTCTAAATACACTAATAGATATGTCATATAAGCATTCCCAATAATAATTGTAGGGAAGAATCCTACCAGGATATGTTAGCACCTAACTATGTTTATCCCTCCTCCCTCTTATGAAATGACATATTTGTTGCCAATTGTGAGAAGATAGAGATGCTAGTTCTATGCTAGTGTATGTTATACAATCGGACAGGAAACTCAATATCATATGGCCTTGGGATGGGCCCCAAATCTAAAAGATTTTATCAATCGTCCATCCGTGAGAAAGATTTATTGAGGGTCTGAAAGCACACTCATCTTCTTAGTTCGAGCATTCTTTGGCAATCACTTGCAAAACTAGTGGGTGATGCATCACTGACCACTCCAAGTCTTCTTAGTTTGAACATTATCTCGCTGTCGCTTGTAACTCGTCCTCGATGCATCTCCGATCACTCCAAATCCATTCCACCATCGCTCAACCAACATTAACCTGTGCTTTTTTTTTTTTTTTGATACCCAGGGTGTCCGGATCTTTGACCCGACTAGTCCCTAGGGTCACTGTGATACCACTTACATAGGACCGGATCAGTTCGAGATGGAAACTCTCCTGTAGTGGCCCCAAGAAGTTAGATGCAGTGGCAAAGGTTTGATCACGGGACCTCGCTTCCTGAGGTGAAGGTTTAACCTGTGCTTTTGGGCTGGCTAAAACAATTAGGGGGCGTTTGGTTCGAATTATCCATCAGATCAGATCCCATGGATTATGGATTCTGGATCTAACTCATATGAATGAGTTTCTTTGGAATCATTTCAACTCGGTAAAAAAACTGTTTGGTTACCTGATTCTACTGGCCAGATTCTAAGTGGAAAACTGTTTGGTTACCCTGATTCTGTCACTTGATTCTAAGTGAAAACTGTTTGGTTACCCTGATTCTGGGCATTGATTCTGAGTGTAAAACTGTTTGGTTACCTTTGAGTCTTTGAACCCATGTTCTGTTGAAAAAAAAAATTCCCACAAACAAAACCTAAAAATACAATTTGGTCCACACATGTACTTTATTTTTAATTTTTTTTTCCTTTTCTTTTTTATGGTAATATGTTAAAAAAAAAAAAGTGTAACCCTAAACCTTTAAGTCTAATACTGTAGTGCAGTAATTTATTTTTTTTATTTTTTTATTTTTATTTGTATTTTTTTTTGTAAATTGAAGAGGCCAAAAAGAAGAACATTACAAGACATGATTGTATTGTAGTTCATGTAATCGAAATAGGTATCGTGTACCATATAATTCAGATCTGAAAATTGCCCAAACCAGCGGATGATTTGGTTTATGGAGATAGATATGCTTCAAAGTGTTTATAAACAACAGTCTCCAAGCAAGAAGCCAGTAATATAGGTCCTTAGGACCAAATGAGAGAAGAAGCACGTAAATACTCGAATATAGTACTGAGTCCATCCAGGTACTAGTAAATGCTAATTAAGTCTTTCTATGAAAAAAAAAAAATAGATAATGAACTCAATATCATTACAATGGCTTCAGACTTTTCTTTCTAAAAAGTTCCAAAAAAGTTCATCATACATTTTTGTTTAAATCAAGCTTCTTGACTACGTCAAGAACATCTCTCAGCATCCTCATATGACCCTCAGATTCTTTTATTGCACCGTTCAAGTATCCTTTGATATAGTCTGATGAAGGGGAAGGAGATGATGAAGTTGATGTTTCTGAGCATAGGGACCTAGGTGGAGTCTGGTAAGTATCACAACTTGGGCTTGAACTTGATATCCATTCAAACATTCCACAACCTTTGTTTTCAACCTATAAAGCAAATATAATCATTTTATAAGAATACAAGAAAATAAACATTCAAATCTTAAACATCTGAAAAAAGTTTACAAAATTAAATTAAAAAAAAAATTTAAATAATTCATACCCCAGTTGATTGTGGACAGCACCAAAAATATCGACCATAATTTGCACTTGTTTTCGCAGTTCTGACCTTACACTGACCGTTCCCACAGTCACACATCTTAAGATGGTCAACCCACATGAAGAAGTGGCAATTCATTGAACATTTAAAAAATTTGCTTCCAACATGTGACCCTGACTTAGAAGTGAAAACTGAGCAACCTTTCCCACAGTAATCACACTTTGCAATATCACAAGCGGATATATTCGATGTCATCTGTAAGTTAACACAAACATTTTCAATAGTCTATATGCATAGAAAATACTATTAAGTACACCCCCCATCTAAGTGTGATGGACAAAAAATAGGAGACTTCAATGGCACATAAACCAAATAAATTGGCTTCTTATGCGCTCCCTATATATACCATACCAAATAAACCAAAATATAAATGGACAAATAAGAATGATGTTGTCCATATTTAAACCTTGAAATCATTCAGATAGAAACATATGAAGTACCATTGTCTTAACCTGTCTTAATACTACATTTAATCCATTGTCACAGACTTAACATAAACCAAAAAGTTACTTAAACCAAACAGATACATTTTCTTGCTCAATAAAACCATTGTCGGATATCCATCAAAACACTTACTTTTATCACCTCAATTCTTCTCAATCTCTGGCAAGTACATCTCAAGCAGATTTCGCCTATCTTCTACTTTTGTTCCCAAGAAGATAATGGCAGAATTCCGCTTGGCCATGAAATATTCCTTGGCCTTAAACTTTTGTTGAAAATTGAGGTCTGGAATGGCATCAACAGCATCTATAATGGCTCTCCCAAATTCAGACTGAGATTCACTCATTACCATCTTCTCGATTGAGTTAGCAATCTGTTTCAATGGACTTACCACCTTTTCAGCTACACCCTTCTTCCTCTTTTCTCTGCCACTATTGACGGACCCACGAGGTCTTCCTCGCGAACGACTGGTACTACCAATGGGAGTGGAAGGAACACTTTCTTCTTCTTCAATATGTTCATAGTCAACACCATCATTGTTCCCTATTCCCTCAACATGAGTACCTGTCACGTCCATCATAACTTCAGTGGCAGCTTCAGAGGGGACTGTTGAATCATTCCCAGTTGCCATCTCTTTCCTTAGCAAAGCTCCAACTTCAAGGTGAATTGGGAGCACACTATGTTCCTTCCAATACTTTTGTTCTTTTTTCTAGCAATATAAAGGACAATGTCAATGTGCTTATGTTGTAAGTAAGAAACAAAAAACACACAATCATATAGAAAGACCAATTTAAAGAATCCCATTATACCCTATAATCATTCCAGAAGTGTTGAGGAGCATCAAATCTCATATCAGATGCATTCCAACCCAATCCACTTTGCTTCTGTAGGTCACTCAATGCTCTAAGCCTTTGCTTCCAAATCCGGAAGTGGTTTCTCACTTGTTCACAGTCGTAACTAGTAAATAATTTCTCCTTCAGTTGGTCGGCAATTTCAATGAACTGCTCCTTTTTCAGTCCATTATCTCCACCCTTACCACTCTTGTACTGCTTCAATACACACTCCAACATGTAATGAGAAACGACGCTAGGCCATGAAGCAATGTCCCGTGACCTACTATTAGAATCTCCTGTTGGTTCCATCACATCAAAACTAACAAAATACACCATATACAATGTGAGTATATTTCATTAATACCAAGCAATCATTAACACGTACTACTTGGGAAATTCATAAACCTAATAGTTGCTTAATAAAGATAATAGTCCACATACATGCATCCCACAGCACAAATTTGACACCAAGCAAGAAGCCCAATTACTAATTGAGAGATCCATAAACCTTGTACTGCAATTTAGTTAATAGTCCAGCAACATGCATCCCACAACACCAAAATTTAAACCAAGTAATAATAACAATTACTAATTGGGAAATCCATAAACCTTATATTGCAATTTATATAATAGTCCACATACATGCATCCCACAACAAAAAAAATTTAAATCAAGCAATAATAACAATTACTAAATACTGGAATCCATATACCTAATATTGCAATTTAGATAATAGTCCACATACTACAATAAAATCTGCTTCCAAGTATGTTTATATAGTCATCCCAAACCATGCAAAATAAAAAAAAAATTTAAATTTGTCCACATCAAAATGTACATTCCAAATTGCAATATTATCAATAACAAATATTCTAGTTCTTCAATACTCAATCTGAGTTGGACAAATCGGCTGCAACCCAATCAGCCCACATATGGTCAGCAATTTGTTCTCGAAATAGATCCCAATCACCATTCTCCAGTGCATGATCCTCGCCATCAGAACTATCATCTTCAACATCATCGTTTACTTGGTGAGAAGTGGATTGGGTACTAGTACTAGCTTTTTCAATCTCTTCATCCTCTTCATCAAGCCATCGTTCTTCTTCTTCAACATTATTCTGTGTAAGAATGTGGTTATGCAACAACACACATGCCAACACAATTCTGGCTTGTGTTTTGAAAGGATATTCTGGCTGGTTTTTCAGGATCTTGAATCTTGACTTCAGGAGGCCAAATGAACGTTCAATCACATTTCTTAATTGTGAATGTCTCAGGTTAAACAATTCCTTTTTATCAGTTGGTGACTGATCAATATTTCTCCACTCCTTCAGATGATATCGAACGTTTCGATATGGACGTAAGAACCCCTGTTGGTTAGCATACCCAGCATCAACGAGATAATATTTACCTCGTGGCAGCACCAATTTTCCGTCGCCGTCTCTATGTAATGCATTGTCTAAGATTCGAGCATCTGATGCTGATCCTTCCCAACCAGAAAGAATGTAAGTATATTTCATGTCAAAGTCACAGGCAGCAAGGATATTTTGGAAAATATCACCCTTCCTATCACGGAACCTCGGATGGTCGCTTAAATGCACCCACGCAGGGATATGGGACCCATCTATGGCTCCGATGCAGTCCTTGAAATAAGGGTAAAATCTTCCTTCATTATTTGTTATCCGATGATGCATTGCGACACTTGAAGGTTTCAATAGTATCGGGTACAATTTAATGATTGCTCCCAATACAATGTTAAAGTACCTACTGACAGTCTCACCAGAATGTCCAAACTTGTGTGCAATGATGCGATTTTTAACATTGTGTCCTACTGTATGTAGAAACATAACTAGTTGTTCATTCACTTGCACAGATCTACTATCCCTCAGTAGACCCTTCTCCCTAATCAAATGACTTAAACTAAAAAAAGCCCTCTTGCTTAACCTTATTTGTTCTCGACATGTTTTATCAGTGTGACCGATAATTCTCTCTGTTTCAGTAATACCACGTAGGGGTTCACAACGGTATGGCTCTTTCTTCAGATATTTTTTTATATACTGATCGACTGCTATAACAACAGCAGTCGCTGCAAAGATTATGATTTTCCTTCGCCTCCTGTAGCCTTCATCAAACTCCATTGTAAAAGTAAATCTACATTCAAATTGAAAAAATAATAAATTGGTGCTATACAAATTTGGAAATAAAGTTTTCAAATGCAATTCATGTTTGATGTAGAACAAAAAATTAAAAGATTCACACATGACAGAAGATAGGGGACTCTTCCTAAATCGTAACAGACATCAAGAGCTCATGTAATGGGGTAAAAAGAAGCAATGGCAAAGAAAAAACAAATTGTTACTGAGTACCCACGGGAAGGTTGTGAGATTCAACCTTTTTTTCTGCTTCCATAACATACCATGTCAGATATTCATCTGTCTACATGACCCAAAAAACAGAACATGAAACCAAAATTCATGGGATTCATATTACTAGAAATAAACAAATAGAATCATAGTAATAGGAGCAGATAATTTTATGGGATTCATATTACTTATAAGAAATTGACTGAACTCATTTCTGCAAATGTTTTTTCAAACCAGTTCTGATATCTTAAATAATTTTATGTGTTGATTTTTTTTCATATCAGTTTTGATATCCTAAATAGTTTTCTGGGTTGATTTTCTACTTTTAACATTCCATTATGAGTTAATCTCCTGTCCAGTTTGGGGTTCCAGAATTTCTCACTTGATCATTAGGTAATAGCTGTTTTCAGTTGTCTGTGATTAGCTAAATGGTTACTTCTATTTCATTGTTTTCTTTTCCTGTAAAATTGACTTTTATTTTACACCTATATTTGTAAGTTACTAAAGTTGGAATCTGCAGGTCCTATAAGTATGATAATTAGGAATTTTTCTCCTCTCTATCTGGTTCCTGACACCCACCATACATCTTTTTGGGCACTACTGCAATTATAAATCAAGAGGAATTGGAGTTGTAGAAAAGCAGTATCTTGCAGTTGAGTACTTAAAGGAGCAGCCTCATGGAGTCAAAAATCCCATTGCATTATAGTATTATAGCATGTCAATCCATGTTATTTCCATATTCTGTTTCATTCTAGTAACAACTTATCTCCTATATGCAGGACGAGGATTGCCTGTTCTGAATGAAGAAGGTAATCTAATCGGTACTGATTTGGAGGATTCTGACAAAAGTGGTTGGAACTCTGACTCCATGGCTGTTTCAGAGGTATTTATATTTCTTCTTTTGGTACAACACTGATTGATATTTTTGTTTCCGAATTATTTATATTACCATCCAAAAGGAATTATTTTGAGTGTCAGTATCAGTTTTATGCCTGTTGGTGTTTGTAAAATTATCAGAAACCAAATTTGGAAAGAGGAAAAACATGAAACTGCTTTTTCCCTGTATGGGATGATGTTTAATTCTCTAATGGCAAATTCTTCTTTTAGACCAGAACAAGGAAAGTTAAGAGTAGTTATTCTTCTTCTTCTTTTTTATTTTTTTAATTCCAATCCTGTGATGTGTTGCTCTATCAGAGATGAGGTTCAGTAGGGGTAGTTTGTAATTCAAGTTGGGGGCATCGAATGGCAGAACATTTGTTATTCATTCAGTAAGGAAAATGTTAGTGTCATGTGGAATAATTTTGGAACCGTCTCATATTCATTCATTCATTCATTCATTCATTCAGAAGAAGAAGAAGAAGAAGAAGAAGAAAAACTGAAACCGTATTTACATTACAGTAAGAACACGGTTCCAAAGAAGAAAAAAATCACATAAATGTCGAAATCTAACCTTAAATCAATCTTCGATTCTAGTTATTCAAACCTTGGAGTCGATCGTCTGATTTGGAAATAGGGTAAATCCTAGATATGAAGTTACAACCTGAAAAATAGAAACCGAACTTCAATAATCCTAATAAAACACAAATGAAGCCCAAGAATACAAAGAAAAATACAAATAAGAGGGGAATCTCACCTTCAATCAACTCGGTTTTAGGTGTTCTTCTCAGATGCGAGCTGTCATGGCCAGAGGGTAAATGTTAGAAACCCTAGACACAAATAATGAAGAAGAAAAAGAGAAGGAAGAAAGAATAAAAATACGAAGAAGAAGAAGAAGAAGAAAACGAAGACGAAGACGAAGAGGAAGAGGAAGAGGAAGAGGAAGAGGAAGAGGAAGAAGAAGAGGAAGAAGAAGAAGATGAGCGGAAGAAGACGAAGACGAGAAAGCAGAGGAAGCAGAGGAAGAAGAAGAAGAAGAAGAAGAAGAAGAAGAAGAAGCGGAATAAGAAGAAGAAGAAGAAGAAGAAGAAGAATCGCAGAATCTTTACCTGTTGCTTCACCGTCGCTGAACCTCGGTCGGACTTCACCGGCAGAATCGCAGGATGATGTGGAAATGAACTCCAGTTGAATCCATCGCTTTTATACGAACCTCTGGAACCGTGACTCGATTCCGGATTAACCTATTGAGGTTAATCCGGATGAATCATGGTTTTTAGTTGGTTACCCTGATTCTACTGGCCACCATGACTCCGAACCGATTTTTCACAAAAATGAACCAAACGATTTAATTTAAACCGGAAACTGATTCCCTGGGATCTGGTCCGATGGATAAATCGAACCAAACGTCCCCTTAAGGTTCTGGGTTTGAAGCCCGTCTCCAACTCTCACCCTCGTGTCTCCCCCGTCTCCTTCCTCTCCTCTAGAAGCCACAAGCGTTCCCCCTCCTTCACCACAATTGAATCTACATTCCCGAAACCCTAGAAATTCCACACACAAAACAACTGAAACCACCATTTTTCCCTCTGCAAAGTGTTAAGGTTTGGGGTTGCAAGGGACCTTGATTCCTCCTGATTACACTTCTCATAAATCTCTACACTATACAAAAGAAAAAAAACACTGATCAAATCCCTTCAATCCAAGGCTTCTCTTAGGATTCAGGAACCACCACCGTCTGAATCACTAGAAGACGAGCCCGAGCCCCTAAGACTTGACTTGCCTCCTTCTTCTGCTGATTCCGAGCGATGTTGACCCATGCTTGATCCACCACATCCAAGAATTCTTTAACTATCTCAAGTAGTTGGAGTGAAGGAGTACCTTTAGCCTTGGAAGCTCCTGATTGGTACTGTGTTGTCTTCTTCACAAGCTCCATGACCCTTGTTTTCTCCTCTTCTGCGGCCTCTCAAGAATTCTTTCATTTCTCTCACAAACCCTAAACCGTAAATAGAATCGGATTTGATTCAAAACGAAAGAAGAGGAAAAGGAAAGATTTGGATTTGTCTAAAGAAGAAGAAAAAGATGTACAAAAAATAGGGATACATGTACAAGAAACATAGGAGAGCTGGTACGTGCAAAGTTTCTCCCTTTTTCCTCTATCTTGTAGGAGTAGATTAAGACAAGGAATAATGAACATCGTGGCTAATTAGGAGGGGCCAACCTCAATCTCAATCTCAATCTCAATCTCAAGAGAGATAATTTTAGGTGTTTAATCATGTGCATGACTCCTCTTTGTTTTTTCGGTGGGACATGATTTTTCCATTCTCTAGTAAATATGTTTCAACAGGTTACAAGAGAAAGGTGGTTATAACAGACGAAATATTTTTTTATTTTTATTAATTTTTTATTTTATTTTTGATAGTTAGGGAGGGGAAATAGATTACAGCCAAGAGACTCGAACCCGAGACCTCTTGGTGAGCATGGGTTTTTTACCCACCACAATTCACTAACTACGCTATGCAGTTGTTATTTAACAAACGAAATTTAGCTGTTGCCCGGGCTGCAACCCCTCCGGTAGCCAAAGAAATAGAATCTATAAGGGTAGTTTGGAAAATACCATAACCTAGGAGGGTATTTGTGAACTCTAGGGGAAGTGAATTATTCCATTTATTTGGCTATCAGTATGGGGTTGCAGCTACTTGGCTGCAACCCAGGTAGCAGCCAAATTTTTTCCGGTTATAACCTACCATGACTCTACCTCCCACGTTCAAGTTCTGCCCACTACTTGCCACCTCTACATACAACTTAAATACAGACACTTACACATGTAGTAACAAACTCGACCACCTACACACACTTACACATGTGATAACAGACTCAACTACTTACATATTCACACATGCGATAATAGAGGAAGTTATACATTAGGTACTTAACAAGAGGATCAAAGGAGAGGAGGGTCGAGACTGTCGGCGAAGAGGTTGATAAGATGGGCGTAATCGTCATAGGAGGAAAGCGGGACAAGGCGACGGAAGGTGTCCGACTTGCTTTGGGGTTTATGGATGATGAGGGTAACTTATATTTGCCACGAAAGTAAGCATCTTGAAACTTCATAGGAGGTGTCTGGTAGCACAACGAATATTAACATGACCTCGAAAATAAACTATGTTTAACAACAACTATATTAAACATGTAATGCATCTGCCAACCTAGTTTTATAGAAAATAAAGATATGATGCTATTTGAATTACAAGAAGAAACAATTAAGGAGAAACTTTCATTTTATTTGATTTATGAGGGAAATGGTAGTATCAACTTAATTTTCTTAATTGCGAGATAAATTAAAGAAATCTTTGAAATTGAAATCATTGGAAAATAATAGAAAACTTTTTATCAGATGATGTAGA
Source organism: Macadamia integrifolia (assembly GCF_013358625.1). NCBI lineage: Eukaryota > Viridiplantae > Streptophyta > Magnoliopsida > Proteales > Proteaceae > Macadamia > Macadamia integrifolia. The sequence goes on from NC_056564.1 coordinate 20,568,361, forward strand.
AAAAAAACTAACAAGTGGGTTTTTTCTTCATATTCATCCTATTCTCTCTAAAAAACTTTAGTTACATTGATCTTCACTAATTGATACTAGGGAGAGGGGGAAGAGTATCTTTCTTGCATTGGTTCCACACCGCTGCACCAGCCTTGGAAAGACCTACCTTAAACAATTGGTACTTGTTATAAAATGGATATGATGTTTGTATAGGAATCAATCCAAGTGCTTCAACCATTGCATTGTGACAGTCATGTCCCAATTTTACAAGTTGAAGGCAACAATTCTTGCTAACTTTGGATTTCCTAATCAACCCTATAGTGATTTATGTGCCACAAACTTCATCATCTATATGTCCTGTGCAAGTCTCTATATAATGAAAAAAGGATTTTTACATCTACCTCCCCTGTTGTTTGCCATAATTACATAATCCCCCTTGAAAATTGAAAAATTATATTTAAACCCAAAAAGTTCACACCGTTAGCATCTTATTTGGCTTAAGCCGTTACTTTCATTGAAACAAATTGAAAACCCCAAAAAGCCCTCATACCTTTATTCCAAAAAACCCTATCTTCCCCTTTCAATCCTTTCAGTTTTGAGTATGCAAGTAGCGAGCAACGAAGACGAACTCTTCGACGAAAGGTTCTCCTCTCCGGCGAAGGTCCTCCTCTTCGAAGAAGGTCCTCCTCTCCAACGACGTTCTCCTCTCTGACGACGGTTACTCGGAACGTGAAGGATGATGGTTGACGGCTACTTGGCTTCCCTTTATTCTAAGATGGAAGTTGCCCTTATCCTCCCAGGCGACGGGCGATGAGGTACTGAGCAATCCGACGTGCAATGAGTGAGGGCTGCTTGGCTTCCCCTCATATATGTGTGTATTCAACAACCGAGAAGAGAAGGAAGGAAGGATTTCAAGTAATTTCATACCCTGCGATTTGCACTAGGTTTAAAATTTATCCAATTTTCTTATGAGATCTCCATTAAAAATTGCAGGGTTAGAGACCATTCAACAGGGTTTGATTATTACCTTCATTGCTGCTAATTACAATCTACATTCCATCCGTGAAGAACACTCCTAAGTCAAGATAAGGTAATTCGGTTTGTCAGCCTTATTCTCTAAAGATCATTTAGCTGTTTCAGTTGACCATTCTAAAATTTATCTTGGTTTCTTCTTGGAAGTTCTATTTAACCTATGACTTGCCTTTATTTTTCTTTGATACTTCGTTGCAACAAATGCAACATCAACATTTCGGTCCATTGTTTCTAGTTACCAAGGAAAATTGGTTCTCGTTTCAATACATGTATAATAAGATCTAGGGGGTCTAGATATCTGTTGTTTCCATTGGTGATAATTATGTTGATTTGTTTTATATATTGGATTCTCTGCTTGTAGGCATGGTTTCCTTCATAAAATATAGAACTCTTGCATTTTATTAGGATTCCTGGGTTATTAATAACTAATCACATATTAAGGAGAAAGTCAGTAGTTTTAATAATTAACCATGTTTTTAATTTTTTATTGGTTTGTCAATCTAGCTGATTTATTTTTAATTATAGCTAGTATTATCAAGTTTCCGGGCCAACCAATTGAGTTCTCTGCCATTACATCTGTTTTCTCTCCTAATCAAAAATCCCCATAACAATCGACCACCATTAAAGGCATGCGAAATCTCTACCACCCTACCCACATGGTGTAATAGGATTACTAACCTTATGTTCACATGGTGTAAAAGGATTACTGACCTTGTGTTGGAAGTAGGAATGAGTTTGGATACATTAGAAAGTTTTGTCCTATTTTGAAATAGTTTTTTCTAAGACACAAAATCATAGATTTGTTAACATTTATACATGCACAAGAGTAAACGAAGTAAGCCAATCTCAGAGCTAATGTGAAGATACATATAGTCTAGGGAAGATAGGTACACAGTAATTCTTACATGTATGTTTGCATTTGTTTGTGCTTTCTTCTCTACTGCACATGTGTATTAGAAAGTCTCAGAAATCAGCCAATCTCAGAAACTCCATGTTTTTTAAGATTATTTTGAATTTTTCACTTCTGGTGGTCTTATGAATTTGTCATGCTTCATGCTTGTGTTAATATATGTTTCAATCTAACCTTAAAATTTTGCAGCAATGGTTGTGAAGTGTCCTATTCAGTTTAGTTGGTGTGGGAGAGTCCACACAAAGCTTGTTGACCTTGATTTTTACTACCACTTGGATATGATATGTGATACATATGATTCAGTCATCAACCATATCCCTGAAGGCTGTAATGTGAGGTTTAAAGTCAAATGTGAGACTTCTGATGAAGTACATGTGGAAGTGACAGATGATGCCAGTACACTCAATTTATTTGGTTTAGATGGGGTCGATATTATCAAAATAGTGGTTTATAACCTTGAAGACAATCCTAGTGATGTAGAAGGAAAGTGGAAAGTAAACCAATACTCTAGTGATGTGGTTTTTAGAGATACAAAAGATCACAATAAATCTACCCCAAAAACTTATGCAGTTGGCCAGAATAGTGGGTAGATGGATCATGATTTAGAAAGTAACAGGAGGGAAAAGATTCATTTCAAGAGAAGTGATGGGCTATGTAAATTTGCCACCAATGCTTCTAGTGATGGCAGTGATAGGCAAGACAGTGCCACTGCTAATGCTACAACTAATACTCTAGATAAGGGTAAGGCTAGAGCCAATGCTACTGCTATTGCTACTCCTGGTAGATCAACTAGTACAAGTGTTGCTCAAACCAGTGGGTTGAATGCTGTTAGCAATAGTTCTGCTAGTACAGATAGTTCACCTAGGAGACAAGATACTAGTCGAGCTGAAAGGGAAATGTTGTTTTATGGTTGTCCTTGTTAGCAACTCGACCACGTGACGATGATGACGTATTCAGTTTGGATGACGTGGATGACAATGATGACATGACAGTGTTTAGTGTCACCGATGAGATAACAAAACTCCTTGGTATGCATAGAATGGTTTGATACATCCTTAGTATGTGGTGCGGGTTTCTGGGTCAAAACTAATAAAATTGGTCTATTTACGATTGGGGGTATTTTCGACAGTGAAAATGATATTTTTGAAAGATCATTTCTTCAAAAAAAATATAGATTGTAATTTATCTAGTCCAGTGCATCTGATTTTGTCGCATTCCGATACCGTATGAAGAAGTTAAGGCATTTGTGGCAATCGAGGGTAGTTTCGACATTGAAGATGAATTTTTTAAAGGAAGTGTTCTCCATGTACCAATACGATAAAAATCCTATCTTTTCATTGGTTCTAATTTCATCGCATTCCGATTCTGTATGAGAAAGATACATCATTGGAAATGTCTAGGGGCATTTTGGTCTTTTTACATGGATGAGTCAGATGATTGAGTCTTTTGGAAAGTCGTAGAACGTCTAGTTATGGTTCCAACGCACTTCGTTTCATCTCGATTGGATATCGTATGAAAAAGTTATAAGTGTTTCCGTAAAGCCGATTTGAAGATCCAAACTGAAAATCCATCAGTTGCTCTCGGTGTTGGTGGATTTTTCAGAATTTATTTTTGAAATTTGAAGGGCTTTTGTGTAATTTCAAGATTTTGAAGGTTTGAGTTGCAAGGGGTCTTTAAGCATTGAAATTAATGGAGGCAGGGGCTTGATTGTAATAAAGAGGAGTAAAGGGAAGTGAAATGGATGGTCCAGATTCGACCACGTAGGCTTGATGCCCATCCAAAGGCTGTTGAGATTTTGCGCTAACATGGACGAGATAGATGCTTGCTCGTAGGATTTGATTGGTTAGGTGCATAATCCTTGATTCACTGGCGCTACACCTTATCAAGGTATGTTGTGGTGTTTCGCACGTGCATAGAAGGTATAAAAAAGATTCTGATATTAAGGATCTCCTGAGATCTGATTAAAGCCATCATGGAGGATTCGGATCCAACAGTCGATAAGCCTTTCACTTTTGTGAGTGGGAGACAAGCTCCCTTAAAATCCGGAAAAGCAACCAATCAAAGATCGACAACAAAAAGTGCCAGCTGATCGTTGACGTCATCATGGCGTCATTAGTTGACTATCTTATTCAAATCTGTGGTTGAGATTTACTATCGGTTATTTTAATCGGACGGTCTAGATTAAGAGATTCTCCTTGATGAGATCTATGGCCAGATTTGCGCCCCTATTGTACGCACAACCGATGTAGCCTACGCCACTCCTACGAAGATTCTATTTCAGGCTATCTCATTACTCCAACTTCAAATGGTCATATCTCCCACATTTTAACTCGGATTTGGGCTTCTTCATTTTTTCAAGCCCTACACCATGGAAGCAAGAAAAATAAGTTTTGAGTAAAGAAATAATATGGTTTTGGTAAGAGAATCTTCCCCCTCTTTGTTGGTCCTTGAATGAACATGAATACTTGATGATAAATGTTCTTAAGCCATTAAAGGAGGTAAAAGAGGTGGTTGAGGTATGTTAATGATACATTAACTCAAAACCAAGGAGGAAGAGAAGAAAGCAAGGATGTGTTTACTTTGAAGAGCAAGAAGCCAAGGAGAGAGAAAGTGTAAGCACCAAACTTGTCAGTACAAGTTTTCAGTCATCCCAGGCAATCGGTTTGAGATTCTCTAACTTTTGATTTACATTATATGCATGTATGTATGTTAGGGTTAGTTGTTGATGAATGTATACATACTAAGTTATTTGTGGATGAACTGTAAGCATGCTAGCTAGCTGTGGATGTATATGCTAGGCAGAGCTTGACTGTAGGGCATTAATATAAGGCCAATTTAATTATATTCTTTATTGAGTGCTTAGTGGGTGCTAAGCATTGGGAGTGGGTGCTCCCATGTAGTGGGTGCTACACATTGTACCGGCACTGCTAGTGCCATCTCAGCTTCGGCATGAGAAAATTAAGTGTGGATGCTCCCGACTGTGGGTGCAGTCAAAAGTAGTGTATTGAGTAGGTACGAAGCCTTTACAGGCACTACTCCGGGGATGTAGGTAAATTATCGAATCTCGTAAAAATCCTGTGTTGTGGGTGCTTATTGTTTACATTTTATATTGAAGTGTGTGGAATGTGGAATGAGTGTGCACACTTGGAAGTGCCTATGAGAGGCTGAGTGTGCATATGACTGTGTGAAAATAAAGACAGGTATATCAGGTTTTTCTTGGCCAGACATCAGACAGATTTTTGAGGATCGAAATTGGACTCACTGATTCACCCCCCTCTCAGTGACTGTCGGGTTACAACAATTGGTATCAGAGCCGATACTCAGAGACAGTTTGATCAACAAATGAGTGATCCAGAGGCAGCAGCAGTGACAGTATGGCAGGTGAAGGTTATTCAGGACATGCACCAAAGTTTGTTGTATCTAATTTTATCTTGTGGAAGAGGAGAATGCAGTCGTACCTAGGTTCACTAGGTTATGATGTTTGGGTATCAATTTTGATTGGGCACAAGGAACCTGAAGGAGGTCCAGTTGACAATGAAGCTAAGAAGGCTTATTGTTACAATCAAAAGGCTGTGAATACAATATTCTCAGCATTAGATAAGAGTGTGATGACTAAGGTAATGGATTGTGACTCAGCTAAGGATATTTGGGGAAGACTGAAGAGCATTTATGAGGAAGATGAAAAGATAAGGAAAGCAAAGCTTCAGACCTTCAGAGGCCAGTTTGAAAGTCTACTGATGCAAGAGGGAGAGAATATTGACACCTATATGACCAATGTAAATGAAATGGTCAACTCTATTAGGGGTCTGGGAGCCAATCTAGAGGATTTAGTTGTTTGTCAAAAAATCCTGAGATTTTTGTTGCCTAAGTATGACTCTAAGGTGTCAGCTATTGAAGATGCAAAAGACCTAGACATTATCACTCTTGATCAAGTGCATGGCACTTTCATAGCTCTTGAAATGAGATGGAAAAAGGGTAAGTCCACTGATAAACAAGCTGCTTTCAAGGCAGTGGAAAATTTGAAATTCAATGAGAAGAAGAAGCAGTCTGTGGAGGATATTGATGAGAGTGAAGATGAGGTTACAACTCATTTCACTAGAAAGTTGAAAAGGGGAACAGAAAAATACAAGGACAAGTTACCTTTCAAATGCTTCAACTATGGAAGGGTTGGACATTTTGCAGCCAAATGTCCTAACCAAGGAAAAATAGAAAGTGATGGAGATGAAAGTGAAAAGAAAATTCATTTCAAGGGAAAGAAGAAATTCTTCTCAAACAGATACAAGAAAGACAAGGACAAAAAGAAAAGTCTAGTTTCTAAGAATTGCAGTGACACATCCGATGAAGAGTCTGAAGAATCATCTAATGATGAAGATGATGAGGCTATGTTCATGGTCTCAATAGATATGGAAGAAAACAAAGAAGATTCTTCTAGTAAGGAAGATTTTACAGAAGAAGTAGAGGAAGATAAAAAATCACATCTAGAGGCTAAACTCACAGTTGCCCTTAGAGAGCTTAAAAGAGAAAGGAAGAAAGTGAAAAAGGTCACTCAAGACCTTAAGGGGCAGGAACAAATAGTTCTTGAGTTGAGAGATCAAGCCAATAAGTCAATGAAGACCTTAGATGATCTTGAATATCAACTCTCACATAAGACCATTGACTGCAACACTCTTGAGTTAGAGAAAGTAGCTTTGAAAGCACAACTGGAGGAGCAATATGAGATTCTTGCACAATTTGATGATTATGCAGATGAGCTAGCCTTATTAAAGGCTAAGGTTGAAGACTATGGGAGAACTGAGATTGAGAGAGAAGACTTAGAAAATGAAGATATTGAAGATGACTCTACTCCAAAAGAGCATCCAACATCATCAATGCTCAAAGATCGACTCACATCAAATTTGTTCTTGGATTTGTTGGGGAATCTTCCAAAAATACCAAGGAAAATGGTAAGGGAACAATACATAGTCCTATCAAAGTCAATGATAGGAATGCTCAAAGAGGAAAGGCACATGTTACTACTGCTGGCAATGTCAAGAGAGCAGTACAAAAAGATAAAGTGCAGACTGGTCCAATCAGAAGAGAAAATCTATCTATATTCCATAAGACTAACCATACTAAACAACCACAGTTGGCAAGGCCAAGCAGGAGAGCATAGAGCTATGGATACAATCAACATCCTCAACAAAGACCTAGAGCATTTGATAACTTTAGAGCTTCTTACAGATGGTAGATGGAACCTGTGATGCAGAGGTACACCTTTCAAGGTTATTATTACAAATGCAATACTTTTGGACACAAGATCTCAGATTGCAAGTTCAACAGTGGTCCAAGGAGTTATGTGGAAAGAAATCCTTTTGCACCCCTTATGGAGAAAATAGTTGAATGTTACAAATGCAACAACCTTGGACATATTGCAAGGAATTGTAGAACTATGTTTCCCCCACAAAGACAAGAGAATAGAGTTAAACAGAGATTTTTCAGAAACATGGAAGATGATGAGATGGAAAGACAGTTCTCAAGATAGAAGAAAGCAACAAAATATCAATCTGTCAAGCAGGCCTGGGTTCAGAGAGAGAGAGAGAGTAGAAGATGAAGAAGATGCCGCAGCATTTGTTATTCAGAGAGCTTTTAAGGCTCAAGGAGACTCTACTCCATGGATTCTTGATAGTGGTTGCTCAAGTCACATGACAGGAGATAAGGAAGTGTTTGAACAATTAAATGACTTTAAAGGTGGACCTATGAAATTTGGCAACAACAATGGTGCCAGAATTACGGGGAAGGGGTCCATAAATCTGAACCATGGGAAGGTGAAATCCCTTGATGTCTTGTATGTTGAAGGGCTCAAACACAATCTTCTCAGCATCAGTAAAATTTGTGACAAAGGGCATGAAGTAACTTTCACTAGTAAAGGGTGTGAGATAAGAAGATCAAGCAGTGGAAAGATTGTAGCTACTAGACAGAGAACTTTAGGGAACTTGTACACCTTGACAGAGTTAGAGAAAGATTCTTGCATAGTTAGCATAGATGAGGAGACATGGTTGTGGCACAGAAGACTTGGGCATATTGGTTTCAAGAACCTTGCCAAGATTTCTTCGAAGAAGGCAGTGAGAGATGTTCCTAAGTTGAAGAAGCTCTCCAATCTTATATGTGCATCTTGTCAAAAGGAAAAGCAAACCAGAATCTCCTACAAGTCTAAGGAGTACTATTCTAATTCTCCATTGCAGTTGATTCACACAGACCTATGTGGTCTTATGAGGACACCTAGCACCTCATGAGAGAGATACATCATGTTGTTTGTTGATGATCATTCAAGAATGGTGTGGATGATGTTCTTGAAACATAAGTTAGAGGCTTTAGAAAGATTTAAGATCTTTAAGAAGCAAGTTGAGAATCAAACAAGGAAGAAGATAAAGTGTCTGAGATCTGATAGAGGAGGTGAGTACAGTTGGGATGATTTTGAATAATATTGCTATGAGCATGGTATCAGAAAATAAACTTTAGCGCCAAGAACACCCCAACAGAATGGTGTTGCAGAGAGAAAGAATAGAACAGTGCAAGACATGGCTAGAACAATGTTAGTAGAGAATGATATGGGTAAAAAGTTCTGAAAGGAGGCAGTTCTAACTGTAGTGTACACCCATAACAGATGTATGTTGAGACCTCATGAAAGCAAGACTCCATATGAAATTTGGTTTGGAAGAAGGGCTACAGCAAGGCATTTCAAGGTCTTTGGTAGCAAGTGTTACATCAAGAACACAACCTAGGATTTAGGTAAGTTTGATGATAGGGATGATGAGGGTATATTTTTAGGTTATTCTACTTCAAGTAAGGCCTATAGATGCTACAAAAACAGACTTGGAAAAATTGTAGAGAGTGCTGATGTCACAGTTGATGAAAAAAGGGATATTCCTTCAGGCTCAAGAAATGATCTTCTAGAATTTGAAGATCTTGATGATGAGAATGACCTGGTTGATAGTAGACCCAAAAGCAAAGATGAGGTTGATATTGAACAGGCTGAGGTAGATTCAGATGAGCAGAGGAGACACAACATAGTTGATCAACAAGAAACAGATGAATTAATCATTGGGGACTCCATTGTAGGTGTTCAAACTAGAAGAATGAAGACCAACACCTACTCTCTTCTTTCGAAGATTGAAACAAAAACTATTGATGAGGCAAGCAATGATGAGAGTTGGATGAAAGCCATGAATAAAGAACTTGATCAGATAGAGAGGAATCACACTTGGGATCTAGTCCCTAGGCCAGTTGACAAGAATGTGATTGGTACTAAATGGGTTTTCAGAAACAAACTCAATGAAGATGGTCAAGTGGTGAGGAACAAAGCAAGACTTGTATGCAAGGGGTATGCTCAAGTGGAATGCATTGATTTTGAGGAAACTTTTGCTCCAGTGGCAAGACTTAAGGCTATCAGAATGTTCTTGGCTTTGTCAGTATACAAGGGGTTCAAGGTCTATCAGATGGATGTCAAATCAGCTTTTCTAAATGGAAACTTGGAAGAGAAGGTTTACATAGAGCAACCTAATGGGTTTCAGCTGAGTGAGGACCCCACTCTTGTGTGCAGATTGAAGAAGGCATTGTATGGTTTGAAACAAGCTCCAAGGGCATGGTACTCCAGATTGGACTCTTATTCATGCAAGTTGGGTTTCAAGAAAGGCTTAGTGGACAGTAATCTCTACATCAGAACTGAAGAAAGCAGTCAACTTGTGGTGATTGTGTATATAGATGATATCATCTTTGGGGGCCACAAAGATGAATTGTGCAGAGGTTTTACAATGAGGATGCAAGATGAGTTTGAGATGTCTATGTTGAGTGAACTATCATTCTTCTTGGGTTTGTAGATCAGTCAGAAGAAGGAATGTATCTTCATATCTCAGTCCAAGTATGTGAGAGAGATGTTGAAGAGATTCACAATGGAGGATTACAAGCCAGTTAGCACACCTATGATGACTAGGTGTAAGTTGAGCAAGAAAGATGACTCTCCATCAGTTGACCACACCTCGTATAGGTCAATGATTGGTAGCCTATTATATCTAACAACTAGTAGGCCTGACATCTTACAAGCTGTGTGCATAGTAGCCAGATTCCAAGCAGGACCAAAAGAGACACACGTGGTAGCAGTGAAGAGAATTTTCAGATATCTGGAAGGGACTAGTGAGTTTGGGTTATGGTATCCGAAAGTCAAGAGCTTTAGTTTGTCAGCTTTTTTAGATGCAGATTGGGCTAGATGTGTAGATGATAGGAAGAACACCAGTGGTGGTGCATTCTATTTGGGGAGCAGCTTGGTGGCATGGCATAGTAAGAAGCAAGAGTCAGTCTCTCTTTCAACTGCAGAGGCAGAATACATTGCAGCTACATCTTGTTGTACACAAGTGTTGTGGATGAAGCAGATGTTGAAGGATTTGAGTGTGGAGGTTAAGCAGGCAGTGCCACTATATTGTGACAATAATAGAACCCGGTGATGCATTCTAGAACGAAGCACATTGCTATCCGGTATCATTTCTTAAGAGACAAGGTGATGGAAGGTGAAGTAAGGATGGAGTTTGTTCCCACAGTAGAGCAGGTGGCTGATATCTTCACTAAACCACTTCCCAAAGATCAGTTTGAGTTCCTTAAACAAAATTTGGGAGTGGTGGTTCTTCCAAAGCACTAGTGGCATTGGGAGAGGGGGAGCAAATTGCTTGATGTTGCTACCCCCATATTGGACTTAGGGGGAGTCCATTGGTTCCACCATTTGTACTTGTTGTCAAAGGGGGAGAGAGTTACTCATCAGTGCTTTGGAGTATATTAGTGATGAGGTGGTTGCCAACAACTCCAAAGGGGGAGATTGTTGTTTTATGGTTGTCCTTGTTGGTAACTCGAGCACATGGTGATGATGACGTGGCCAGTTTAGGTGACGTGGATGAAAATGATGACATGACAGTGTATAATATCACTGATGAGATAACAGAACTCTTTGGTATGCATGGAATAGTTTGATACATCCTTAGTATGTGGTGCGGGTTTCTGGGTCAAAACTGGTAAAATTGGCCTATTTGCGATCGAGGATATTTTCAACAGTGAAAATGATATTTTTGGAAGATCATTTCTCATAAAAAACATAGATTGTAATTTATCTAGTCCAGTGCATCATATTTTGTCACATTTCGATACCGTATGAAGAAGTTACGACATTTGTGACAGTCGAGGCAGTTTCGACGTTGAAGATAAATTTTTTAAAAGAAATGTTCTCTAGGTAACAATACAACAAAAATCCAATCTTTCTAACCGTTCTAATTTCATCGCATTCCGATTCCGTATGAGAAAGATACGTCATTAGAAATGTATAGGGGAATTTTGGTTTTTTTACATGGATGATTCAGATGATTAAGTCTTCTAGAAAGTCATAGAGTGTCCAGTTACGGTTCCAACGCACTTTGTTTCATCTTGATCGGATATCGTATGAAAAAGTTATAAGTGTTTCCGTAAAGCCAGTTCGAAAATACAAACCGAAAATCCATCAGTTGCTCTCGGTGTTGGGTGGATTTTTCGGAATTTATTTTTGAAATTTGAAGGGATTTTGTGTAATTTCAAGATTTTGAAGGTCTGATTTGCAGGGGGTCTTTAAGCACTGAAATATATGGAGGCAGGGGCTTGATTGTAATAAAGAGAAGTAAAGGGAAGTGAAATGGATGGTCCAGATTCGACCACGTAGGCTTGATGCCCATCCAAAGGCTGCTGAGATTTTACGTTGACATGGACAAGATAGATGCTTGCACGTAGGATTTGATTGGTTAGGTGTACAAACCTTGATGCACTGGCGCTACACCTTATCAAGGTATGTTGTGGTGTTTCACGCGTACATAGAAGGTATAAAAAAGATTCTAATCTTAAGGATCTCATGAGATCTGATTAAAGCCATCATGGAGGATTCGGATCCAACGGTTGATAAGTCTTTCATTTTTGTGAGTGGGAGACAAGCTCCCTTAAAATCCAGAAAAGCAATCAATCAAAGATCGACAACAAAAAGTGTCAGCTGACCGCTGACATCATCATGACGTTATCAGTTAACTATCTTATTCAAATCTTATGGTTGAGATTTACTATTGGTTATTTTAATCGAACAGTCTAGATTAAGAGATTCTCCTTGATGAGATCTATAGCCAGGTTTGCGCCCTTATTGCGCACGCTACCGGTGTAGCCTACGCCACTCCTATGAAGATTCCATTTCAGGCTATCTCATTGCTCTAACTTCAAATGGTCATATCTCCGTCATTTTAACTTGGATTTGGGTGAACCAAGTTGCTGCTTCTTCATTTTTTCAAGCCCTACACTATGGAAGCAAGAAAAAATGAGTTTTGAGTAAAGAAAGGCTATGGTTTTGGTCGGAGAATCTTCCCCCTCTTTGTTGGTCCTTGAATGAACATGAATACTTGATGATAAATATTCTTAGGCCATTAAAAGAGGTAAAAGAGGTGATTGAGGTGTGTTAATGATACATTAACTCAAAGCCAAGGAGAAAGAGAAGAAAGCAAGAATGTGTTTGCTTTGAAGAGCAAGAAGCCAAGGAGAGAGAAGGTGTAAGCACTAAACTTGTCAGTACAAGTTTTCAGTCATCCCAGGCAATCGATTTTAAGATTATCTAACCTTTGATTTACATTATATGCATGTATGTATGTTAGGGTTAGTTGTTGATGAATGTATATATACTAGGTTAGTTGTGGATGAACTGTAAGCATGCTAGCTAGTTGTGGATGTATATGCTAGGCAGAGCTTGATTGTACTGCATTGATATAAGCTAAATTTAATTTATTCTTTATTGAGTGCTTAGTAGGTGCTAAGCATTGGGAGTGGGTGCTACACATTGTATCGGCACTGCGAGTGCCATCTCAGCTTCGGCTTGAGAAAATTGGGTGTGGATGCTTCCACTGTGGGTGCAGTCAAAAGTAGTGTATTGAGTAGGGAAGCCTTTACAAGCACTACTCCGAGGATGTAGAAAGATTATCGAACCTCGTAAAAACCCTGTGTTGTGGGTGCTTATTGTTTGCATTTAATATTGAAGTGCGTGGAATGTGAAATGGGTGTGCACACTTGGAAGTGCCTATGAGAGGCTGAGTGTGTATACGACTGTGTGAAAACAGGGACAGGTATATCAGGTTTTCTTGGCCAGACATCGGACAGGTTTTTGGGGATCGGAATTGAACTCACTGATTCACCCCCCTCTCAGTGATTGCCGGGTTACAACAGAAAATTCAAAACATTAATGACAGTTCAGATGATGAGTCTTTACAGGCAACTCAGTCATATTCTGGTATAGTACCTAACTTTGTTAGTCATGTTGAAGATACACAAGCTACATTGCCTCAGATGTTCTAGTCTTCTACAAGTGATGAAGAATGAGTAGAACAATATGAGTCTATGGAAGACTCTAGTGAAAGTGAAGGAAGCCTCACTGATGAAGTTGAGACAGATGCTGATGATGTATAGGGGTATCCAGGTATGGACTTTAGTTATGATGATGATGTTGCTGATTATGATGATGATGGTATTGAGGATAGTATGATACAATTAGTCATAGGAGTTACATATGACGATGTTAATCATTTCAGGGTTGTCCTCCAACAGTATGTGATTCAAGAGGGTTTTGACATATTGAAGATTAAAAAAGAGAAAATTGGAGTTACTGCAGTGTGTAAGGCTCCTAATTGTACTTAGCGAGTACATGCTTTACCAGTTGATGAAGATAAGGGTGTTAAGCATTCTACGACATTTATGATAAAGTCGTACAATCCTAAGCATACATGTATTTTGTCAACCCAACATAAAAGTGTTACATCACAATGGATTGCAGAAAAACTTGCTCCTCAATTGAGAGTTCAGCCAGATATGTCAATAAAGTCTGTGCGTACCTTCTTACATCAAATTTACAAGGTTTGGCCCCTTATATGAAGTTGTACCGGGCACGCATGCTTGCTCTGAAAATGAATCAAGGTAGTCATAAGGATTCATACTCCTATCTACCTGTATATGGCAAGATGGTGTTGGCTAAGATGCTAGGTAGTCTGTTCAAGATCCAATACCAAGAGATGCATGACTTGTCATGGAACCCTATCTTCAAGAGAGTGTTTGTTAGTTTCAAAGCATGTGTTTCAGAGTTCGTAAAGGGATGCAGACCATTAATTGTTATAGATGGCTACCACTTAAAGGGCCGATATGGAGGCATTCTTTTGTTAGCGGTCTCGTATGATGGGAATAATGAAATGTTCCCTACGGCATATGCTGTAATTGAAGATGAATGCAAAGGCAATTTCTTTTATTTCCTTGAATGTCTACACGAAGCTCTTGGTACAGCATCCGATGATATGGCTCTGACTTTTATGTCAGACAAACAAAAGATATGTTACCAATCTGTTAATCACCCTATTTATTTGTTCCTACTAATCAATGATAAATATTTGACTTTTTATTTTTTAAAATGCTTAGGGTTTATCGGATGCCATCAGTAGAGTATTCTCTAATGCACACCAAAGGTGCTGTGTCAGACATTTATACCAGAACTTCAAGTCAGCAGGCCATTCAGGACAGTTGCTTAGGAAGCACTTCTGGTCAGCATCCTCTTCAACAATAGTCATTCAATTTGAGAAAGAAATGAAAGACATCAAGGATATATCTAATAATGCATTTGATTGGATGATGAAAAATCCTACAAAGTATAGGTCAAGACATGCCTTTGATTTTGCGACTAAGAGTCCACAGCTAACCAATAACATGACTGAGTCATTCAACAATTGAATAACAGAAGTGAGAGACAAGCCTATTATGGTGCTCATGGATGAGATTAGGCTGAAGATAATGAATAGGATGTTTAAGCATTTTAAGAATGGTTGCAGTTATTCAGTATCTGGTCCAATCACACCAGATATGAAGACAAGTTTAGACAAGGTACAACAGAAAGCAAGAGAATGCATTGTGCACCAAGCCAATTCACACTCATTTGAAGTGGTAGATATGCATGGTGGCAGGGTTGTGGTGAATCAGTCAGCTAATATATGTGGTTGTAGGCTTTGACACTGTACGGGGTTGCCATGCAAACATGCAGTAGCAGCTATCACACACAGTAGGGGGTCACTTCAAGCTTATTACAGCTCATACTATAGTGTCAACATGTATCTTAAGGTATTTAGTGAGTTCATTAAACCACTACTAGCATTGGCTGATTTGGTGATTGATATCTGCGCTGGGATTGTCCAACCTCCACTACTTAAGAGAAGACCTGGTAGACCTCAAAAAAGTAGAAAAATGGAATTTGATAAGGGTCCTGCCAAGAATAAATCTTCAAGTGTGAAATATGATATCTGCAACATACCTGGCCACAACAGAATTACATGTCCTCGAGGTGACGAACAACCGAAGAAAAAGAACAAAACAGGAAAGAAGGTATGATTCCTCATATGTAATTTATAATTGATCATTACTTACTTAATTTACATGGTTGATATCACTTTTGTAATTTACTTTATGTGTTTGTGTAGAGAAAGCAAGGGGAGGAGATTCAGTATGAAGGTAGTAGCTCCCAAGTACTAATAAGGTCACAAGCAACATCTCAGCCTACACAGCAAACAATTCAGGATAGAGCTTTAACCCAACATGCTATCAAGAACTCGAAATGGAGGACCAAATATGTTAAAAGAAGTAGGAAAATGTACGTTGGTGATGGGAGAGAGCACCTGGGATATGGAATTGGTGATGGGAGAGAGCAATTGGGATATGAAACAAGCTTTTTTTTTTCTCTTTTTTATGGGATGATAAAGTTATTGTGACAGATGTTTATTGCGTTATGGAACTATTTGTTTGTTTCCTTATGTGTTGGAACAATGATGTTTAGTTGTGTTATGGAACAAATTATTTGTTTATTTGGGTTTCAGAACAATGATGTTTATTTGGGTTTTGGAACATGGATGTTTATTTGGTAGACTCTATGGATGCACTTTAATAGGTTTGTCATATGGAAAACTTATATGTCTATAGATGCATTTTAACAGGTTTGTGATAATGTTTCATATTCAAATGAAATGTTGTCCGTTTTTTCAAAAAATGGATCAAGTAATGTGATTACTTGGTATGCATAATATTGTCTTGCGTATAACCTTATTCTCATATTGTCCTATGTTGAAAGGAAATGTTGTCCATTGGCTTAAAATTAAGGGATAGACAAATACAGAGACATGAGGGCCAAATTAATAAAAACAATACAATATAATTGAAAGTTGAAGAGTTAAAGCTAGTCATTACAACTTAATAAAACTAGTGCAATAGTCTTCCTAATTCCTCATTTTCTCCCAAACATGATAACAATGATCAAAACAAGCACCCTATTACAATTTCAAGAGTTCCAACAGACTTCTCTAATTCTTGACTTCTCTAATTCTTTCACTCTTTTCTTCAAAGCACGTATCTCTTCCTTCACTTATTGATCTTTAAGACTTCGGCCACCAACAAATGTCTATGGAGTGACTGTGGTGATATTGTCTCCAGCATAAGGCAACATTTTTTGTTCTTCTATAGGATCACACTAAGAAAAGAATCTACAACCACATGGTGCATTGGGGCAGCAATAGTAGAGCTTGTGTTTGCTAGAAGCGTTCTCTGAAATTCTATCCAGTGCCCTTTTTAGCAGTGACATACAATGTTCAAACTGAACCTTGATTGCTATCATTCACACTTGTTGTTGACATTATGTATCTACAAAACCCAAATAACAATATAGTAAGGTAAAATTATTAGAATGTAAATCACCCTAAATACATTACCAACATTGCTAAATAGTTCTAAATAGGTAATAACAAAAATAATGGTGTTAGCAGATCTCTCTTGAATGCTTCAGTTTAATTTCCCCCCCCCCCCCAAGATGGAGTTCAATCACAAAAAAATTAAGTCTTAAAAAATGGTCATTTACCATTGTTCTTATATTATTTCCAAAGTTGTTTGCACAAAGTAAGAAGAAGAGGAGCAACAATGGAGGAATCAAAATAAATCTGATCAAAACACATAAGTATAATCACTTGCCCTAACTTCTCAGATGCATCCCTCCGGAATCGGCTCTTCCTAAATTCTATATTAAATCTTCCCTAGATAGTAATACTACTACCATAGCAAATTGTACAATGAAATCATGCTGGGTAATGGTTTAGGAACAAATTAGATGCATCCAAACCTGAGATTGCCTTAGGCTTTCTTCTCTTTTATACCCAAATACAATCTCTGCTATCCAACTCCTTCAGTCTTAGATGTTGCATTCTGTCTATCATATGCCCAGCTTTGTTCAGTTTTTCTTGCACTTCAATAACAAATTGATTGATTTTAATGAATATGTCTTGATTTTATTGATTGATTTTAAATGAATGTGTCTAGATAAATTAATGAATCAGTTGATGCCCTAACTTCTCAAAATCAGTGATAGGTTTCAATCTAGGGAATAATACTAACTAAATGATTAGTTATAAGAGAAGAGAGAAAAGACAAAAGGGACTACCACCCACCTTCGCCGGAGATGTCGCCTGAAACCCCTGCCGGAATATCAGCTCCTCTCCTCTCCTCCTCCACCGTCGCACTCCACTCTCTCCACCTTATGGATTTTGGGTATAAAAGAGAAGAGAGGAGAGTCTTTAAAAGGGTTAGGGGCAATTTCGTCAGTAAAAGTTCAAAACAAACACTTCCCTAACAGTGTCAACTTTTTTGGTTTAGATGTAATTTTTCAAATTTCAGGAGGGATTATGTAATTTCAGCAAACGACAGGGGAGGTAGATGTAAATCGCCCATGAAAAAATCCCAATAGAGGTTCAGGTGGGATATATGAAAATGGTTCGGGAGTAGGTGCAATGTTCCTTGATGCAAGTGCTGGCGCAATGAAGGCTAAGAACCCTATGATTATCATCGAAATACCATAAAAATTCGCCGTCTTATTTTCTATTATTTTACTCTCAGAGGATATGATTTTTTTTTTTTCTTTATGAATTCACCTCTCTACAACAACTTAAAGGATTGAAGTTTCAATTAGAGACATATTAAACATCTACGTTAGGAGTGAATTGGTTTTATTTTTTTAATTAGTTATAAATAATAAGTTATTCATTATCACATTAATGATATTTAATATCATAATTCTTAAATTAATAAATACTTTAATGTTGAAAAAGCTTTCATATTTTTAAAGTTTGCAATGTCTATAAGAAAATTTAATCACTTTTTGACTGTCTTCGAAATAACCAAACTGCCTATAACTTTAGTTGATTGTTTTGAGAGAAATATTTAAGGGATTTTTTTATTGACACCGCCTAATATATCAATAGATGTAACTTTTTATTTTTTATCCTTGTCTTATTTTTAAAAAGTATTTAATACATCATTTTATGCAGGTCGAAAAGTTGAAAGTAATTTAATGCAACTCCAATACGAAAAACAAATATACCCTCTTTTAAAGACTTTTAAGAATAACGTAAGAAGCAATTAAATAAAGGTGTCAAATTCTAAATACACCAATAGATATGTCATATAAACATTCCCAATAACAATTGTAGGGAAAAAGAATCCTACCAGGCTATGTACCATATGTTAGCGCCTAACTGTGTTTATCCCTCCTCCCTCTTATGAAATGACATAGTTGTTTCCAATTGTGAGAAGATAGAGATGCTAGCATATGCTATACAATCAGATAGGGAACTCAATATCATATGGGCTAGGCATGGGACTGGTCAGGGGGTTGGTTGGTTTGGTGCAGGGTGGCTCAGGTTCTTCACACGCATGTGGTAGCTCCTGGCCCATGCGATATATAATTTTATATATTTTAAAATTTTTCTCCTCCCCAAGTCTAAAAGATTTTATCAATCATCCCGTCCATGAAAAAGATTTATTGAGCTGAGGGTCTGAAAGGACACTCATCTTCTTAGTTCAAGCATTCTTTGGCATCAAATCCCTTCAATCCAAGGCTTCTCTCTCTGGATTCAGGAACCACCACCATCTGAATCACTACAAGACGAGCCCGAGCCCCTAAGACTTGACTTCCCTGATAAGAAATGCTCCGGCAAGTTGGGATTTTAGTAGGAACCCTTTTCGCTAGTGATGCTGGTGAAGATGATCCTGCACTTGCCTCCTCCTTCCAATCTCAAGAGAGATAATTTAGGTGTTTAATCATGCGCAAGCGGCGCTTCCGCGTGACCAATGGGCGATAGTTGGAATGCCAAGACTCGAACCTACAACCAGCCGACTCAAATGGTGATGGATAGAGGGCATTTTCACCACTAGGCTACCAACTCCGTCGGTATGTTGATAATAACCAAATACATACACTTTACATACTCACACATGCGATAATAAAGGAAGTTATACATTAGGTACGTAACAAGAAGAGGGAAGGAGGGTTGAGACTGTTGGCGAAGAGGTTGATAAGATGGGCGTAATCGTCATAGGAGGAGAGTGGGACAGGGCGACGGAAGGTTTCTGGCTTGCTTTGGGGTTTTATAGATGATGAGGGTAACTTATATTTGCCACGGAAGTAACCATCTTGAAACTTCATAGGAGGTGTCTAGTAGGTTTCAAAGTTGAAGGGAGGTGAATTCATGGTTTCAAGCATCGATAACGTGTCGGCTGAATCGGATCAATATCGGTTGAGACCGATCCCCAATCCTTAATCGATTATACGTATCATTTCAGGGTAAGATAGTAAAAATTGTAAATTTTTTTGAAAAAAGCAAGGGTAAAACCAATCAATACGTGCTGATCCAATCCAATTTGGATTCATATCGGTATCGGTATTACCATCCCCTAAATCCATGGAGGTGATTGATATGTAGGTAAAGTAGAGGGGAGGGGAGTGTAATTTCCTCAATTAAAACATTAATAACTTTTGATCCACAAGATTTTGACGTGCATTATATCATCGCAAAGGTTTTCTCAAGCAATATCTATCCGATAATGATTTAGGTAAAAAATTTTTAGGAAAGTAGGAGAAAATTCCCAATAAGTGTTTGTGAGGCCCGTTAAATGATACTTTGTACCAATCAAGGTCCAAACAGTATTGGATTTGAATGAAATTTTATACACATACTCAAAATCGCTAAAGTAGACCATTCTAAATTTTTTTGCTCAAATAAGATAGATTCAAATATCGAGAAAATACCAAAGGCAGAAGGTACTAGATTTGAACAAAATTTTACGTATAAGCTCAAAATGGTAAATAAGATTATCCAAGGAATTTCAGCTCTATCTGAGAAGCTTTCGTTATTGAATTAAACCACCAACACTATCGCCACGAGAGTCAACTAGGCCTCAATCATCATCTCCGGGATGTCCTCCCAAGGCATCAAAATATAGTGTCTACACTCATCTGATGTCAAGAATAATTAAAAGCCATATAAGAAAATGGCCTAAGAAATGACTAAAAATACCCATGGTAGGGTTGATCACTTGATCGTGTCAAAGTGGGTAAAAGAAAAATTGAAATCGATCCCACTTTAATGATTTAATAATTAATTTCCAATATTAAAAAAATGGTTTGAGAGCAAGTCAATTTGATATTTTTTTGTTAAAATAAATTTGATATTTTTTTGATAAAATAATTTGTTTTTGGCATTACAAAATCCACTGGCCAAATAATTTTTGGCGAAAATGATTTCTAATTTCCACCCATTTGAATATACATGAAATTAGATTTTTTTTTTTTTGGAGTAAATCATGGAATGAGATTTCAAATGCATTTTTAATTATGAATTTCAGATTTGGAATTGAGAGTTTAGGGAATTAGTTTAGGCCCAAAATCTTTCGGTAACTGACATCCAACGGCCACCAGCCAATGCGGCTGAGCGCCTAATACCTCTCTAGACCATGTTTCAAAAATCGGATCGGATTGAATTGGTATCGGCCAAATCAAAGATTAATCCCCCAATATCAATCTGATCTGTATGGATCCACTGGTAAAATATAAAGACAAAAAGGTTGTTGAAAATATCAATATTTGCAGAAAAATGAAAATCTGTCTAATCCAACTAGATATTGATCTAATATGTATCGATATCGGTTGAGACGAATCTCAACACCACTCTTGAGTTTTAATGTCTATAGGTTTGACAATTATTTGATAAATTAAAAGAAGTACTCAAAATAAAAATTACAAAATTACAAAAATCTTTAAAATCATTTGGAAGATTGTAGAAGAACTTTTTATTAGATAATATGGAAGAAATACTAACATGTGGGAATTTTTATCTTCTTATTATTTTTCATATATCTAGCCCTCTTTTCCTGTAAGAACTTTAGTTACATTGATCTTCACTAATTGATACTAGGAGGAGGGAGAGTAGTATCTTTGACGCATTGGTTCCACACTGCTGGACCAGTCTTGGAAAGACCTTTCTTAAACAATTGGTATTTGTTATAATTTGGGTCTGATTTTTCTACAACAATCAATCCAAGTGCTTCAACCAATGTATTGTGGCACTCATGTCCCATTTCTTTAAGTTGAAGGCAACAATGCGTACTAACTTTCGATTCTCCAGCCAACCCTTTAATGATTTCTAAGCCACATGCCTCGTCATGTATATGTTGTGAGCAAGTGTCTAGATAGCGAAAAAATCCCGGTCGAGGTTCAGGTGGTATTTGTGAATATGAATCTGGAGCAGGTGCGATGTTCCTTACTGCAAGTGTGGGCACAGTGAAAGCAAAGAACCCTATGAGTATCATTGAGATACTATAGAAATTTGCCATCTTATTTTCTAATCTCTTACACTCAAAAGGATAAGAGATTTTTTTTTTTTTAATTGAATTCACCTTCCCTACGATAACAAATTTATAGGATTTAAATTTCGGTTAGAAGCATATTAAACAAGTACGTTAGGAGTGAGTGAGTGAGCTTCTTTATTTCATTTGTTATATACATACAATCGGTTATTCATAATCACATTAATAATATTTAATATCACAATTTACAAGTGAATGCATATTATATTACTAAAAAAACTGTTTCTTTTTTCACTAAAAAATTGACAAGTTTTGCTATGCCTAAACAAAACTTAGGCCCTCTTTAGTATGGTTTTTTTGTTTATATTTATCACTTATTTTTTGACAAATCATTTGTAATGACAAAATTATAAATCACAAATAATAATTATTTGGTTTGACTACCTTTACATTACAGATTATATAATGAAAAATATTCCACAAAGTGCATAACAGAACAATGGTCAAATTGTAAAAATACCATTGAGTGATAAAAACAGTATGTACGGCTAAATCATTTTTTTTTTCAGCCAAAAAGACTTCAAAACACCAATACATGTTTTAAAACTCTTGGTGTGCCAAAAGATGCACAATTTTAAGGTTAAAACCAAATGTTTGCCAAGCCTAGCAAGATTACCAAAATGTCTCCCAAGGTTAATAAAATGCAATTTTCTGCAACTTTAAATGATCAAGTAAGTACATGAAAACTTTCCAAAAGCATTTAAAATATAAATGAATTCATAAAACATAATTAATGTGATTTTTTGGGATTTTTACTGCATTATTTTTAATTAAAACGGATAAATTACCAAATTTATCTTTATGTGAATAAAGGTAAAAAGGTACCTCTACTGCTATAACCTACAGGTAGGCTGCATTTGGTAGTCATCGAGAAAAAACGTTTTTGATGTTTTTTCGTTCTATAGGAACAAAAAAAGGAATAAAGTGTTTGGGGTCAACTTAGTGTTTTTTGGTTTTTTGGAACAAAAAGAAAGGAAAAAGAAAAAAACTAAAAAAACTAGAAACGCAAAATGATAGAACAACAAAACCTTGTTCCGTTATTTCGGTTTCATACTAAATACAAAAAAAGTTAACAACTAGGGTAATCGTTCCTAAAACAGGTTCACTAAACACTATTTTTTTTCTTTTTCAAAACAACATTTTGACACAGAAAATGAAAATTTTGTTTTTGACACGAAACGTCGTTTTTGGAACTGAGTTACTACCAAATGTAGCTGTATAATATATCTTATCATGAAGCGGCTGGGATACTATAGGGAGCTTTCATGAATTTTTCCAGATTTTTAAAGCATTAGAAAGTAATTTTAACTAATTTTCTAACGATAATAGCTGTAAAGGGGAAAAAAGGGAAATATGAAATCTAAAATAACAAATGCACATAATAAGTTTAAAATAAAATTACTAATACTGACCCTACATATTTTTATGCATCACAAATATAGTAAAATTAAATTATGCACGTGTCATATAATGCATATAAGCAAATATGCCCTGATTATAGGAAAAATGAAAATGAATAAGTATCTAAAAATCACATAAGGTCATAAAATGAATGTTAATACTAAAAACAGTGGTAAATAATTCAAAATATGATTATACATAGTTCAAACTGGAAAGAAAAAAATTAAACAAAATTTTCAGATTTTTTTGGAATTAAAATAATCCAATGGCCAAAATACCTCTACAAGTATAAGAAATAAAATATATGTATATTTACATAAAAATAGAGGTGTTAAAATCGTTGAGAAATATGAAAACACGCATCATAATTTTTCCTGTAATTTTATGATATGCATCTTAAAGTAAAAAAGATCAAAATACCCTAAGGGGGAAAATTATAAAAATTCTACATCTGGTTTCTAGAAGGTAGTTTTTTTTCCTTTTTCCAAACAAAAGACACCACACAGTAGCTAAAAGGGTCTTCTCCTCCAAAAAAAAAAAAAAATACTAAATACCAACACAGATAAAAGTAAAAAAATAAATCACATTTCGACCATTCAAATCTCAAATACATAAAATACACATTTTTCAAATTATCTTATTGTACCAAAAAAATTAAATATGTATTTCTTAAAATGGTTTTAAATTGAAAAGCCCACTTTAACACCTATTAAAAAAAAAATTCAAAAATACAAATTATTTAAAAAATTATAAAATTTATTGTTGATGCGTGAGAGGGTTCCAAATCCATAGGTGCAAGTCCAATTTTTCAGAAACTACCATCGGGGCCACAAAAAATGGCTTGAACTGTGATGTTCCAAGTGTTGAAAGACAACCGAGTGAAAGGTATTTTGGAAAGTTTAATGGGCTAAGGTTGTATTGATATTGGCTAAGACTCGCTATTAAAGCTGGTGATACCTTTTTGGACGAAGGTTTGAGAAGACGGAATAGAGATCAAGATCGATCAAGGCCTATACTCATTCGATCCCAGTCTAGATTGACTTGGATCAGACAGAAATGCCTCAAAAATTCAATTAAAGAAACCTCTAAAATCATTCGGAAAATAATTGAAAGACTTTTTATTATAAGATGTGGAAGAAATAGTAAAATGTGGGATTTTTCTTCATTTTATTTTTCATATTCATGCTTTACTCTCTTAAAATCTTTGGTTACATCGATCTTCACTAACTGATACTAGGAGGAGGAGGGAGAGTAGTATCTTTGACGCATTGGTTCCACACTGCTGGACCAGTCTTGGAAAGACCTTTCTTAAACAATTGGTATTTGTTATAATTTGGGTCTGATTTTTCTACAACAATCAATCCAAGTGCTTCAACCAATGCATTGTGGCACTCATGTCCCATTTCTTTAAGTTGAAGGCAACAATGCGTACTAACTTTCGATTCTCCAGCCAACCCTTTAATGATTTCTAAGCCACATGCCTCGTCGTGTATATGTTGTGAGCAAGTGTCTAGATAACGAAAAAATCCCGGTCGAGGTTCAGGTGGTATTTGTGAATATGAATTAGGAGCAGGAGCAATATTCCTTACTGCAAGTGTGGGCACAATGAAGGCGAAGAACCCTATGATTATCATTGAGATACTATAGAAATTTGCCATCTTATTTTCTAATCTTTTACTCTCAAAAGGATAAGAGATTTTTTTTTTAATGAATTCACTTTCCCTACGATAACAAATTTATAGGATTTAAATTTCGGTTAGAAGCATATTAAACAAGTACGTTAGGAGTGAGTGAGTGAGCTTCTTTATTTCATTTATTATATACAAACAATCGGTTATTCATAATCACATTAATAATATTTAATATCACAATTTGCAAGTGAATGCATATTATATTACTAAACAAACTGTTTATTTTTTCACTAAAAAATTGGCAAGTTTTGCTATGCCTAAACAAAACTTAGGCCCTCTTTAGTATGGTTTTTTTTGTTTATATTTATTACTTATTTGTTGACAAATCATTGTAATGACAAAATTATAAACCACAAATAATAACTATTTGGTTTGACTACCTTTTGCATAACAGATTATATAATGAAAAATATTCTACAAAGTGCATAACAGAACAATGGTCAAATTACAAAAATACCATTGAGTGATAAAAACAGTATGTACGGTTAAATCAAATTTTTTTTTTCATCCGAAAAGACTTGGAAACACCAATACATGTTTTAAAACTCTTGGTATGCCAAAAGATGCAAAATTTTAAGTTTAAACCAAATGTTTGCCAAGCCTAGCAAGATTACCAAAATGTCTCCCAAGGTTAATAAAATGCAATTTTCTGCAACTTTAAATGATCAAGTACATACATGAAAACTTTCCAAAAGCATTTAAAATATAATTGAATTCATAAAACATAATTAATGTGATCTTTTTGGGATTTTTACTGCATTATTTTTAATTCAAACGGATAAATTACCTAATTGACATTTATGGGAATAAAGGTAAAAAGGTACCTCTACTGCTATAACCTATAGGTAGGCTGTGTTTGGTAGTCATCGAGAAAAAACGTTTCTGATGTTTTTTCATTATATAGGAACAAAAAAAATGGAATAAAGTGTTTGGGGTCAACTTGGTGTTTTTTGGTTTTTTTTGGAACAAAAAGAAAGGGAAAAAGAAAATAACTAGGAACGCAAAATGATGGAACGACAAAACCTTATTCCGTTATTTCAGTTTCATTCTAAATACAAAAAAAATTAACAACTAGGTTAACCCTTCCTGAAACAGGTTCACTAAACACTATTTTTTTTTTAATCGACATTTTTATACAAAAAATGAAAATTTTGTTTTTGACATGAAACGTCATTTCTGGAATTGAATGACTACCAAATGTAGCTGTATAATATATCTTATCATGAAGCGGCTGGGATACTATAGGGAGCTTTCATGAATTTTTCCAGATTTTTAAAGCATTAGAAAGTAATTTTAACTAATTTTCCAACGATAATAGTTGTAAAGGGGAAAAAAGGAAATATGAAATATAAAATAACAAATGCACATAATAAGTTAAAAAAAAAAAATTACTGATACTGACCCTACATATTTTTATGCATCACGAATATAGTGAAATTAAATTATGCACGTGTCATATAATGCATATAAGCAAATATGCCCTAATTATAGGAAAAATGAAAATGAATAAGTATCTAAAAATCACATAAGGTCATAAAATGAATGTTAATACTAAATCACATAGTTCAAACTGGAAAGAAAAAAATTAAACAAAATTTTCATTTTTTTTTTGGAATTAAAATAATCCAATGGCCAAAATACCTCTACAAGTATAAGAAATAAAATATATGTATATTTACATAAAAATAGAGGGAAATGTTAAAATCGTTGAGAAATATGAAAACACGCATCATAATTTTTCCTGTAATTTTATGATATGCATCTTAAAGTAAAAAAGATCAAAATACCCTAAGGGGGAAAATTATAAAAATTCTACATCTGGTTTCTAGAAGGTAGTTTTTTTTTTTTCCAAACAAAAGACACCACACAGTAGCTAAAAGGGTCTTTCTCCACATCCAAAAAAAAAAAAAATACTAAATACCAACACAGATAAAAGTAAAAAAATAAATCACATTTCGACCATTCAAATCTCAAATACATAAAATACACATTTTTCAATTTATCTTATTGTACTAAAAAAATTAAATATGTATTTCTTAAAATGGTTTTAAGTTGAAAAGCCCACTTTAATATCTATTTAAAAAATAATAATAATAAATCAAAGATACAAATTATTTAAAAAATTATAAAATTTATTGTTGATGAGTGAGAAGGTTCCAGATCAGTAGGTGCAAGACCAAATTTTCAGAAACTACCATCGGGGCTACCGAAAATGGCTTGAACTATGATGTTCCAAGTGTTAAAAAACAACCGAGTGAAAGGTATTTTGGAAAGTTTAATGGGCTAAGGTTGTATTGATATTGGCTAAGACTCGCTATTAAAGCTGGTGATACCTTTTTGGACGAAGGTTTGAGAAGACGGAATAGAGATCAAGATCGATCAAGGCCTATACTCATTCGATCCCAGTCTAGATTGGCTTGGATCAGACAGAAATGCCTCAAAAATTCAATTAAAGAAACCTCTAAAATCATTCGGAAAATAATTGAAAGACTTTTTATTATAAGATGTGGAAGAAATAGTAAAATGTGGGATTTTTCTTCATTTTATTTTTCATATTCATGCTTTACTCTCTTAAAATCTTTGGTTACATTGATCTTCACTAACTGATACTAGGAGGAGGAGGGAGAGTAGTATCTTTGACGCATTGGTTCCACACTGCTGGACCAGTCTTGGAAAGACCTTTCTTAAACAATTGGTATTTGTTATAATTTGGGTCTGATTTTTCTACAACAATCAATCCAAGTGCTTCAACCAATGCATTGTGGCACTCATGTCCCATTTCTTTAAGTTGAAGGCAACAATGCGTACTAACTTTCGATTCTCCAGCCAACCCTTTAATGATTTCTAAGCCACATGCCTCGTCGTGTATATGTTGTGAGCAAGTGTCTAGATAACGAAAAAATCCCGGTCGAGGTTCAGGTGGTATTTGTGAATATGAATTAGGAGCAGGAGCAATATTCCTTACTGCAAGTGTGGGCACAATGAAAGCGAAGAACCCTATGATTATCATTGAGATACTATAGAAATTTGCCATCTTATTTTCTAATCTTTTACTCTCAAAAGGATAAGAGATTTTTTTTTTAATGAATTCACCTTCCCTACGATAACAAATTTATAGGATTTAAGTTTTAGTTAGAAGCATATTAAACAAGTACGTTAGGAGTGAGTGAGTGAGCTTCTTTATTTCATTTGTTATATACATACAATCGGTTATTCATAATCACATTAATAATATCTAATATCACAATTTACAAGTGAATGCATACTATATTACTAAAAAAACTGTTTCTTTTTTCACTAAAAAATTGACAAGTTTTATGCCTAAACAAAACTTAGGCCCTCTTTAGTATGGTTTTTTTGTTTATATTTATTACTTATTTGTTGACAAATCATTTGTAATGACAAAATTATAAACCACAAATAATAATTATTTGGTTTGACTACCTTTTACATAACATATTATATAATGAGAAATGAGTTTGGTATGCCTATTTGTAGAATAAATTTTCTAACTTCTAATTTTTCTGATTCTTTCAGTAATTTTATCAAACATGTGAGATGCATTATATCCTTTGTGCACCAGCCTTTAAAGTGTAATTCTATCCACTATCGCTTCAAACTTTACAGTCACCCATCATTGCCCCTATTACTATATTGCAAGCCTTCATACAACTACCAAGCATATATATGCAAAACCCATCGCACCTCATGTGATTAGCCTTCATCTTTCTTACATGTTCCAAACCTAGCACATATTCTTTATTGCCAGCTTAAGTAAGGCTCAACTCTATTTTGCAGTGACATGTCCTTTCTGCCCTCACCCTCTCCTCTCCCCTCCATAGATTTAGGGGATGGTATTGGTATTGGTATTAGTATTGGTATCTACTGATACTAATCCGAATCAGATCAGATTGACGAGTATCAATTGGTTTTGCCCTAGTTTTTTTTTAAAGGTTTTTCTTTACTGTTTTACTCCTAAAACGATACGGATAACTGATCCAAATAGATTAAGGATCGTGGATTGATCTCAATGGATATCGAGATAATACGACCAATACGATATCGATACTCGAACATGCTCCCCTCCCTTCCATTCACACACCTAATCCACCGCAACCACCTCATTATCAAGTCACCAAAAACGACTTCATCACACACTACCTTAAGAAAAATGTTCACCAACGAAACTCTTACCATATTGTAATGCAATTTAATATATCAAATATTAGGTTTGAAACGCATTTGGTATTTACAAAAATAATATATTTTTTTTTTTTGTTTGAAAAGAATTTCTAACTATGCATTTGGTATTTACTCAATTAAAATGGTCATTTTTGCCATGGAAGTCAATTATGTCCCAATCATCATCACCCGAAGGTCCTCTTAATGTGTCTAAATGTAATGTATACCCATCTTACGGCTAAAATAATTAAAAGGAATTTAAGAAAATGACAAAAATACCTATGCTAGGGGATGATTGTGTCAAAGTTCGTAAATAAACGAAATTGATCTCATTTTAATGATTTAATAATTAATTTCTGATATTAAAAAAAATGATTTGAAAACGATTACATTTTCGGTTTTGGTTCTTATAGACCCACTAGCCAAATAATTAAAGGAATTTGTCAGTGGACCTGACGTGGTCCAGAGTCCAGACCCGGGCCTATGTCGGCCCAATTTGGCACCAAAGACCTCTTCTCTAATTAACATCCAATGGCCCCCACCCCCACCCAATGCAGCTGAGAGTCTAGTGGCATTGACTGAGACTCTACCAAGGTTTGAGAAAAAATAATCGGGTTGGGATCGGTCAATGGCGGTACCAATCCGATCTCAATCCAGATCGGCTTGGATCTTAAATTAATTAATCTTTTTTTTTTTTTTTTCCTTTCTTTCAGTTCCTTCCATACAATATCAATCAAGAATCCGGTCAAGGCCAATACAATCTAATCTGATTTCTACCCATTGCCAACCTAATAATGGATCTAATCCCACTATGGTTTCAAGTATCAGTATTATATCGATCGTATTGTATTAATATCGGCTAAGATCAAAACTGATACCAAACTGATCCATATTGATTATCCGTATTATTTTAGAGGTAAAAAAGTAAAATATTAAGGTAAAAATGATCGATATGCACTGATCCAATACCGATACTCCATGAATCCCACCCTAAAGCCCTTCAACAATATTATGAAATCAAAATTTTGGGTTTTATCCCTTGAAAAAAAAAAAAAAAAAAAGGAATTTATAGGAGATAAAGTTCTATTTCCATATTTCATGACGTCAATTTTCATACATTAGTTCCATTAAAAAAAAAAATCATTCATTTTGAAGAGGCCATTAGAAGTTGAATCGAAGTGTTTTGCCCTAAGTTGAACTCTTCTATTCTGATACTTCTACCAATCGTGGGTCACTTGGATAAACTCCATAGACAATCAAGATGGATTTCTAAGAGTACTAAGGTCGATTTCAAGTAATTAAATTTTGAATAATCATGAATCAAAGTCAACTTGAATGAGAATTAAAGGATTATTTATCCCCAATTTTGAACATAAATATGGAACTGGCCACCTCATCTGAATCCGAGTAGAATTGATCTGAAAGGGGGTTATATTTCAGAGCTGATTTGGGAGCCACATCTATCACATAGCAATAATGATAAGGGCTAAATTTCTCGAGTGCCCCCTAACATAAACTTAGAGAAAAAGCGCAAAGAGTCTCTTGAACAAGAATGAGATGTAAGAACTCCTTTCTGTCCTAAAGATCTAAAGATCGTAACATGTGAATAGATTGACAAGATGTTTAAAGGGCCAAAAGGGCAGCCTAAATGCTGGCCACCCTTAGTTGGTGTCTTTGGTGGAAGATTTTATTCAAATCCAATGATCTTCGTAGAGATTTGATTCCTTATGTCATTGAAAATGAAAATATGATGTATTTGAATTACAAGAAATCTATTAGGTGGATATTGAGCGAAAAAAGGTATGTCGACTTAATTTTCTTCATTAGAAGAAAAATTAAAGGAACCTTTAAAATCATTTGGAAAATAGTAAAAAAAAATTCTAACTAAAATATATGGAAGAAATAGTAAAATGTGGGGGTTTTCTTTATTTTATTCTTCATATTCGTCATCTCCTCTCTTAAAAACTTTAGTTACATTGATCTATACTAATTGATACTAGGGAGAGGGGAAAGAGTATCTTTCTCGCATTGGTTCCACACCGCTGTACCAGCTTTGGAAAGACCTGCCTTAAACAATTGGTACTTGTTATAAAATCGATCTGATGTTTGTACAGGAATCAATCCAAGTGATTCAACCATTGCATTGTGACAGTCATGTCCCAATTTTACAAGTTGAAGGCAACAATTCTTGCTAACTTTGGATTTTCTAATCAACCCTATAGTGATTTATGTGCCACAAACCTCATCATCTATATGTTCTGTGCAAGTCTCTACATAATGAAAAAATCCCGGTCAAGGTTTAGGTGGGATATCTGAAAATGGTTCAGGAGTAGGTGCAATATTCCTTGATGCAAGTGCTGGCGTAATGAAGGCTAAGAACCCTATAATTATTATCAAAATACCATAGAAATTTGCTATCTTATTTTCTATTCTTTTACTCTTGAAAGATAGGGAAACTTTTTATGAATTCACCTTCCATATGATAACAGATTTATTGGATTCAAGTTTCTGTTAGAAATAGGTATATTAAACAGGTACATTAGGAGTAAGTGAGCTTTATTTATTTCTAAACCACATTTTAATGATATTTAATATCACAATTCTCGAGGCAATGCATATTGTACATTCGAAAAATCTTTTTAACTTTTACATTAAAAAATTGAGAAACTTTGCTACGTTTATAAGAAAATTAAATCACTTATTTATGGTTCTTAGATTTATCATTCAATACTTCCACATTATTCACCATTAGGTGTTCCGAGACCCGAACCAAAGAGAGCTTTGTCTGGTCGGTTGACTAGGAAAACTGTTACTATCTTTTAATGCAATTTTATATCAATATTAGGTCTTAAATGCATTTGGTATTTACTTAATTAAAAATTTGATTGTTTAAAAAGAATTTTTAACTATTCTAAAATCGTGTTGAGTTCTTATGTTTAATATTTTATTTTTTGAAATTCCATGAACATTCAAAAGATTGTTTTAACCAAAAAAAATTTTTTTTTTTTTAATCATACTCAATATGCCAAGGAAAAAGACTGCAAATGGTTATAGATTGAAAGCAACTCTAAAGCTATGATCTCTAGCATCATTATTAACTCCATTCCATGGATTTTCAAGCAGCAACGGAATCATCATAACTCATTTTTAGCTTCAATTCAATTGAGAATTTCCCTCATTAAAGAAGGGGATGCAATAGTTGATATCCTCCCTAAAGGGAGCCTCTTATTAAGTTTCAAACTATTGGGTTGAGCATCCTTCATTTATTTCTAACGAGACTCTATGAGAATTTAGTGATAGACCCCACTATCTCTTTGAGCCATTATGGACAATTTTTAATCTCGTATTTTATCTTTACCTAAGGTTTTTGTTGTGGCTATGCCAAAGGTGGATTCTCAGTGCAAAATAGAGTAAGAGTGTTAATTGGTTTGGTTTTGGTTTAAACGGTATGGATTGGTTTGGTTCACATTTGTTTGACTAAAACCATAACTGCACCATTTACTAAATGGTTCCACTTTCTGAAACCGTGGCCGTTTAGTAAACGGTTTCGGTTTCCACAGTTTCTAAATGGTGTAGGTTTCACAGTTTTAAACGGTTTTGATTTCGGTTTATAAAACGGTTCACAATCAGTTTGTAACTTGCATCCATCTCTAAAATGAAGATCATAAGCTTATCTAAAAATAATTGGCAACCACAAATAAGAGATTCTATATTAATGATGATACATCTTAATTTGATAATCTAGTGCTATTTCTTTGCAAGGCCATTCTCAAACATATAGAATTAATATCAAACGACATCCAAATCTAGATTTCTACAGCATAAAATATTAAAATGACAGGTGGTTCAGCCAAAACACCCCATCTGTGATAACAAATAGTAACATATATGGATTACAAGTTCATGATCTAAAGCCTAATCTTGAACTGAATTGCAATAAATCATACCAAAGCAGGATGGACACTTAATTTTATTGTTAATTGTTATACGGATTATGGCCCCTGCTTTATTTAATTCTTATAAAGATTAATCAAATTGGTTTAGACGGTTTTAAACGGTTCGATTTAAACAGTTTCAATTAGGTTTGAAACCAATGGGTTTCGTGGTTAAAACTGACTCGACCCGTTTAGCTAATCAACTTGAAACTTGAAACCATAATGGCACCATTTACTAAACACTTTTGTAGTTTTGGTGTAAATGGATCGCTGCGGTTTTGGTAAACAGTTTTGGTTACAAATTCACATCCTTAAAATAGAGTAATCTTTTGTTGGCAATGCCGAAGGTGAAATTTAAGATTTACTTTTTAGCCTTTGTTTTATGTTTGGATATGCCTTGATGTTAATCCTATATATCTAGTTTCTCATTTTCTTTAATGCACTCATTTGTTGATCTAAATAACAATACTTAATCCCAACTTAATGGGGTCAGCTACATGAAACCAGACAAAACACAATAGGGAAAAAAAAAAGTCCAAACAACAGAGATGCAAAAGTGAGAGTAAGAGGAAAGAATCACACCCCACAAGTCAGGAGAATCATAGCTACATAAGGTCAACTATATGGATCATTGCCCTCCAATAGGCTTTATCCAATGTCACACTTGGGACAAGACCGAAACTATGTATGTGATTCCTCATCACTTCATCTATGATCATTTTAGGCATGTCTATATCTCTTTTAGCTATTTCAATCTAAATTAGATCCTCCTCCTTATTGGGGCGTCCTTATGCTTCCTTTGAATATGGTCATACCACCTCAGATGATATTACCAGAGCTTGTCATTGATCGATGCTCAGCTCTAATATGCTTATTCTTTACTTTATCTTTCCTAGTTTGCAGCACATCCATCTTAACATTGTCATCTTAGGTACACATAGTTTCTTTATATAAAACTTTTAGCTCATCTTAGTTACACATAGTTTTTTTATATGAAACTTTTAGCTGTCCAACACTCTGCTCCATACATTATAGCTGGTCAAACAATAGTCCTATAAAATTTTTTATTAAGCTTTACAGAGATACGTCGATCACACAACACTCCAGACGGACCTCTTCACTTCATCCATCCACTTTAATTCTCTGTAAAACTTCATCCTCTATGTCATATTATTTATTTATGATTGACCTCATACATCTAAAATAGTCACTTTGAGGAATCTCTATCTCCTTAATTTTCACCATTTCAATTCCATATAAATGGCTAAAGTTACACATCATATACTATGTCTTCGATCTACTAATCTTAAACATTCTTGTTTCCAAGGTAGATCTCCACAACTCCAGCTTAGCGTTAAGTCTCATCCATTAAAACGACATCATCCGTGAAGAGTATATACACTAGGAAACCTCATATAGAATGTTCTTGCTTAACTCTTCCATGATAAGTGCAAATAAATAGGGGCTTAAGGTTGATCCTTGATGTAACACAATTGTAATTGAGAATTCATTGCCTTTACTTTATGCAAATCTTACACTAGTCACCACGCCTTCATACATGTCCTTAAATATATCTTCTTAAGTATTAGACACCTCTCTCTTTGCTGGTATATGCCAGATTAAATCTCTCTTTGCTGGGATAGACACAATTGAAGATCTTTATTGTGGGCTCTATAACTTTTCGTGAACCTCCTCAGTAAGTAAATAGCCTCAATTGTGGATTTACCTGGCATAAATCCAAATTGGTTATCAGTGATCTTATTTTCTCTTCTTAGACAGACTTCAATAACCTTCTCCCATCATTTCATAATCAATGCAAGTCGGGCCGATTTTTAAACTGTTGGACCTGATCGGTCGAATCAATGTAGGCTTGGAATTGACACTCCTGGTGTGTAGACACCCTATTTGTCATCCTAGAGATGTGATTGGTGATGATGAATAGGTGCCCCGAGACAAAAAGGGACCTATTTTGATGGCTTCATATCAAGGATTCTTACAAACCTATTTGTAGGTGTACCAAATAAATATCTAAAATGCACACCCTAATCGATTAAGGAAAGAAAGCCATAACGCGGACTGCTAAGGTGAGACCTCCTCACGCTTGCGAAAGGGTGAATATAGGTAAAAGGGGACTCGCTACCTAGATTGGAGTCTAGGATCCGCAATTGGTGTCCCTCCTTTGTAGGAGGGAGACTAAATTAACTCCAAAGGATGATTGTGATTAGGGTTGCAACATGGCCGAGCTTCTTAAAACCCTAACTCAAGCCTGAGTCCCATTAGTTGAGCCCAAGCCCACCCTGGACCTTAATTTAGGGCCTAACAACTTCAACCCATGCCCAACCTTGTAGGACTCACCCAGCCTAGGCCTGCCCTAAGTGGCCCTGATTGGACAGGGTCGGGTCGGGTATACCCTGACCTTGATTTACCATCAAGGGCTAGGTATACCTTGACCCTACAAAATATGAAATGACTAAAAAATCATTTGACTTTGCATCTAAATCCCTTGGAATTGAAGAGTAAAATAAAAATTAAATCTAAAAAACATTATTAGATGAGAAATTTAAGTAGTTTATACAACCATGGTGGATAATGGTCACCAAACTTAAGAAATTGGCCATCGAACACTTAATAAATCAGAGTAAAAAATCAAGATTGGGACACAGATATCAACGCTTACCCGCCTTGACCTAGCTCAGAGCCAAAAATTTTTAGGGCCAAAAATTTTTGGGCCTAGCCCTATGCAGGCTCATGGCGGGCCAAGGGCGGTTCAGGTCGTCAAGGTCAAACTTGTGCCCTTAGTTGTGATATGCTTCAAATACCTGGGGAAGTGTTTGGTTACGTTTGGGGAAGGTGTTAGGTTACTTCTGTAAATATCATTAACTACAAACCATTCTATATTTGATTATTAATTTCGTTTTACTTAGGATGTGTTTGGTAACGTTTGTTCCAGAAACGATGTTTCGTGTCAAAAATGAAAATTTCAGTTTCTGTGCCAAAATGCCTTTTTTTTTTTTTTTTGGAACGAAACTGAAACAACAGAATTACCTTTTGTAGTCCCATCAAAAGGTAAATGAAACACACCATAAATGCACAAAACACTTTATTCTGTTTTTTCGTTCCCATAGAACGAAAAAACTCCAGAAACATTTTTATGGAACATTACCAAATGCAACCTTAGCATCCAAATCCATTTGGACTAAAAAATAAAATAAAAATGACATGTAAAATGCATCATTATTAAATATGATAAGAAATTTAAGTATTTTATACAATCACATTGGGTAATGATTACAAATGTTTACTTTTTTTATTTTGAAAATTTCATTTACTGCCCTTTAATTTCTCTTGCAAACAATCGTAGTCATAAGGAACATAATAAAAATGTTTGCAAATTCCAGAGAAAATCATGTGTGGAAATACCAAAATGCCCTAGGGATTAAAACGGTTGAAATTACCCTTTGATATCATAAATGTAAGGAAACCTTGATTAAGTATGAATGAAAAATATTCCATGAAGTGCATAACAGAACAATGGTCAAATTACAAAAATACCATTGAGTGACAAAGATAGTATGTACCGCTAAATCAATTTTTTTTTTCATCCAAAAAGACTTGGAAACACCAATACATGTTTTAAAACTCTTGGTATGCCAAAAGATGCAAAATTAATGTTTGCCAAGCCTAGCAAGATTACCAAAATGTCTCCCAAGGTCAACAAAATGCAATTTTATGCAACTTTAAATGATCAAGTACGTACATGAAAACTTTCCAAAATCATTTAAAATATAATTGAATTCATAAAACATAATTAATGTGATGTTTTTTTTTTTTTACTGCATTATTTTTAATTAAAATGGATAAATTACCAAATTGACCTTTATGGAGAAAAAAGGTAAAAAGGTACCTCTACTGCCATAACCTATAGGTAGGCTGCGTTTGGTAGTCATCGAGAAAAAATGTTTCTGATGATTTTTAGTTTTATAGGAACAATAAAAAGGAATAAAGCGTTTGGGGTCAACTTGGTGTTTTTTGGTTTTTTTGGAACAAAAAGAAAGAAAGAAAAAAATGCTAGAAACGTAAAATGATGGAACGACAAAATCTTGTTCCGTTATTATAGTTTCATTCTAAATGCAAAAAAAAGTTAACAACTAGGGTAATCATTATTGAAACATGTTCACCAAACACTTTTTTTTTTTTAACAACATTTTGACACAGAAACTGAAAATTTTGTTTTTGACACGAAACATCGTTTCTGTAACTGAATGACCACCAAATGTAGTTGTATAATACATCTTATCATGAAGGGGCCGGGATACTATAGGGAGCTTTCATGAATTTTTTTTCCAGATTTTTAAAGCATTAGAAAGTAATTTTAACTAATTTTCTAACAACAATAGCTGTAAAGGGAAAAAAGGGAAATATGAAATATAAAATAACAAATGCACATAATAAGTTTAAAAAAAAATACTAATACTGACCCTACATATTTTTATGCATCATGAATATAGTAAAATTCAATTATGCAAATGCCATATAATGCATATAAGCAAATATGCCCTGATTATAGGGAAAATGAAAATGAATAAGTATCTAAAAATCACATAAGGTCATAAAATGAATGCTAATACTAAAAATAGTGGTAAATAATTCAAAATATGATTATACACAGTTCAAACTGGAAAAAAAATTAAACAAAATTTTTAGAATTTTTTGGAATTAAAATAATCAAATGACCAAAATACCTCTACAAGGATAAGAAATAAAAATGTGTATATTTACATAAAAATAGAGGGAAATGTTAAAATTGTTGAGAAATATGAAAACACACATCATAATTTTTCCTGTAATTTTATGATATGTTTTGCATCTTAAAGTAAAAAAGATCAAAATACCCTAAGAGGCAAAATCATAAAAATTCTACATCTGGTTTCTAGAAGGTAGTTTTTTTTCCCCAAACAAAAGACGCTATACAGTAGCTAAAAAGGTCTTTTTCCACATATAAAAAAAAAAAAAAAAAACCAAGGATTTGTATATATTTTTAAATCCCATTTTGGAAAAAAATAATAAATACCACCACAGATAAAAATAAAAAATAAATCACATTTTGACCATGCAAATCTCAAATACATAAAATACCCTTTTTCAAATTATCTTATTTTACTAAAAAAAATTAAATATGTATTTCTTAAAATGGTTTTAAGTTGAAAAGCCCACTTTAACACCTATTAAAAAAAAATCAAAAATATAAATTATTTAAAAAATTATAAAATTTATTGTTGATGCGTGAGAGGGTTCCAGATCCATAGGTGCAAGTCCAATTTTTCATAAACTACCATCGGGGCCACAAAAAATGGCTTGAACTGTGATGTTCCAAGTGTTGAAAGACAACCAAGTGAAAGGTATTTTGGAAAGTTTAATGGGCTAAGGTTGTATTGATATTGGCTAAGACTCGCTATTAAAGCTGGTGATACCTTTTTGGATGAAGGTTTGAGAAGACGGAATAGAGATCAAGATCGATCAAGGCCTATACTCATCCGATTCAATCTAGATTGGCTTGGATCAGACAGAAATGCCTCAAAAATTCAATTAAAGAAACCTTTAAAATCATTCGGAAAATAATTGAAATTTTTTTTATTAGAAGATGTGGAAGAAATAGTAAAATGTAGGATTTTTCTTCATTTTATTTTTCATATTCATCCTTTTCTCTCTTAAAATTTTTTAGTTACATTGATCTTCACTAACTGATACTGGGAGGAGGAGGGAGAGTAGTATCTTTGACGCATTGGTTCCACACCACCGGACCAGTCTTGGAAAGACCTTTCTTAAACAATTGGTATTTGTTATAATTTGGGTCTGATTTTTCTACAACAATCAATCCAAGTGCTTCAACCAATGCATTGTGGCAACCATGTCCCATTTCTTTAAGTTGAAGGCAACAATGCGTACTAACTTTCGATTCTCCAGCCAACCCTTTAATGATTTCTAAGCCACATGCCTCGTCGTGTATATGTTGTGAGCAAGTGTCTAGATAACGAAAAAATCCCGGTCGAGGTTCAGGTGGTATTTGTGAATATGAATTAGGAGCAGGAGCAATATTCCTTACTGCAAGTGTGGGCACAATGAAAGCGAAGAACCCTATGATTATCATTGAGATACTATAGAAATTTGCCATCTTATTTTCTAATCTTTTACTCTCAAAAGGATAAGAGATTTTTTTTTTAATGAATTCACCTTCCCTACGATCACAAATTTATAGGATTTAAGTTTCAGTTAGAAGCATATTAAACAAGTACGTTAGAAGTGAATGAGCTTCTTTATTTCATTGTTATATACATACAATCAGTTATTCATAATCACATTAATAATATTTAATATCACAATTCTGGAGTGAGTGCATATTGTATTGCTAGGGAAAAAAAAAAAACTCTTTCCTTTTTTCATGAAAAGTTGGCAAACTCTGCTACGCTAAAAGAAAACTTTTACCATTTTTTCATGCAATTTAATATATCAATGTTAGGTTTTAATTTGATAAAAAAAATATGTTAGGTTTTAAATGCATTTGGTATTTACTTAATTACAAATTGATTGTTAAAAAATAATTTATACCTATCCTCTAACCTCTAACATAATTCTATTGAGTTAATATATTAAAGTTTTGGTCTGTTTTTAAATTTATTCATACCTATTATAGAGAGGAAGTTTCAGAGTATGGGTATGCGGTAGGAATGCACACTTGGTCATGTTCACTCAGATCTGCCCTAACCAATGGTCACCTCAAGAAACGAATTTTCATGTTTTGGCTTAGGTAGAGATTAAAATTGAGGCTTCAACGTAAAAGAAAAAAGTTATGAGTTTGAAAATCACCACTTAGAATCAGGATCTTGAACCCTCTATTTTTTTTCACTCCAAATTGATAGATGAACCAACTATAAATAGATTTAGATTCACTTATGGGTTTGGAAGAGTCTAAGCACCATGCCAGTTGATAAAACTGGTCTCACAAAAATTTACATGATATGTTTAATTTTCCAGCTAGTTAGAAGTATAGCTAGTTAAAACAAGAAAAGAACAAAAAAAATTGTCATTATGACTTTTTAAAACAGCTCATAATTAGAGTAGAATTGGTAAAAAATATTGTCAAACATTTTGAGGATGATTAAAAAAAATTATACATATTTATATATTTAGTTTGAATAATATGGGTGTAGAATATCGCATTTTGTCACCCTAAGGATGTTTATGATAGTGATGAATTGGATAAATCTAAGAAAGGAGAAGAACTCACCTACTATAGTTTTGAAATCATTAAAGTCCCATTTGGAGAGATTTATTTGACAAAATTAATAAAATTGCCTTGAAGAAGGTCCAAAATTCATTAATGGAGTGTATTTTATTATAAATATTTATTATTTGAAGATGGTATGAAAACGGCATGATTTGGCTTTAGAAAATTAGTATCCGATGTTCAAGTGTAAGACCAGTGTTGAGATGGCTTGAATTCTATACTTGATGTAATAGAGAGGACCCACATAGATGTTGAAGCAGACAAAATCAGAATATATACTCTTCTTGAGGTCTGAAACACCCCCTTACATGTAATACAATTGAGGATACTTGGGTTTTACCTTCAAAATAAAACAATCACTAGTCTCAGTCTTATTGTATAAAGACTTTAATTCTTTGCGGGAGTAAGTTTAAGCTCACTAAGTATAGTTTTGAAGAATGCTTAATATGTATTCCAAAAAAAAAAAAAGGGAGATATGAGAGAGAGTGAGTTTTGTGTGCTGCAAAAAATTGTTCTATTAAAACAGTACCCTGTATATATAGATGTATGTATTGGTGCTACCCATACATTACAGAGGTACATGTTTATGTATGGACACTTCTGACTTCCCTATACACGTACATAGGTGCCTATCTATGTATAGATGCCTATACGTATGGGTATAGTATTGTCTATACATATTCGAATTTAGAAAAGATAAGACCATCTTGACTCATGGCCATGGCTACTACTCACGATTCAAAAGCGCCCCAGGAGCCCCCACACAAATAAGAAGGGGAAGAGTTCATCTCCGAAGGGTTTATACCCTTAAGAAACAAGTCTCTCTATATATGCCCACATTTTCCTCTCCTCTCAAACCAATGTGAGACTAAACACCTTAGCTTTTGCTTGAGGCTTTTGAATTTTCATTCAAAATTTTAGCCTAACATGTTTGAGCTCAAATTAAACTCAAATTCAAAAATAAAAACTAGTGGATATATTATTTTAAAACTTTATTTTTATGTAAAATATACATATTTATATAAATAAAATAATTTATCATTTTTTGGTTTATCGGTGTGAACACTATGATTTAAAAGCATGGTATCGAAATAGGTATCGATCATCCCCAAAGCAATTATGGTATCATAATGGATTGATATCGAATTGACTGTATCAGACAGAATTACCACCCTTGGTCTATACTGTTCCATCGACATGGTATCGACCAAGTATTAAAATCAGATGCTTGCCAAACCAATATGGGCGATTTGATAATGATACTTAGAACCATGATGAACACTTCATTGTGTCACCCCGATAACAAAATTGGCGATGACGAACAAGTACCCTAAGAGAGAAAATGGACCTATTTTGAGGGTTTCAGAGGTCCTTACGACCCCCAGGCCCCAAATGACATCTGAAATCATTATCAGGAATTTAAGAAACTGAATAAATTACGAAAATAATTCTTGCAGGGTTGATCGGGTCAAAGTTGGTAAAACAACCTTAACAATGCAATTTATTATAGAAGATGTTTTTGACCGTATGGGTTCACTGCCCAAGTGCCCATACAATGTTTGGCTAAAATAGTTTCTAATTTTCACCAACTTAAAGAGGACCAATAGCTGAACGATGAGACGGCTATGATGTGACTATTCTCTCTCTCTCTCTCTCGATTTGTCAAAAGTGGACCCGACCTACTCCAAACCTGGACCCATTTTAGAACCGCACCTAGGTCGGCGGATTCGGCACAAAAGACCTTCCTTAACTGACATCCAATGGATCCAAGCTGATGCAATTGCGGGCTGTTTGATAATGTTTCTGTCGATTTTGTTTCAAAAGACGAAAAAAACATAAATTTTTATTTTTATAAATAAAAATAGAATTGAAGGTGTTTGATAAATCATGTTTCTAGAAGTCGATAGTAACCAGCTAACTAAAAACGCCTGGGTCGTTTCTTAAACCATAAATAGGTAGAAATTTCAATTTATATTTTTGAAAACAAGTGAAATGAAACAGTTTTAACAAACGTTTTTTATTCAGTTTCTACCGTTTCTATACACAAAAAAGGCAAAAACGTGTTTCTTGAAACATTATCAAACGAGCCCTGAGTCTATTAACTCGTTGTCGCTGTTGTGACCCCGAAAGGGTGTCGATGGATCGATTCGGCTTGGTTTTAGTCCGAGTTGAAGTGGTTTTGGTGTGGGAATAGTAAAACCGAAACTAAACCAATAAACCTAGCTTATGCAACTGAGTCTATTAATTGATTTGGTTTTGGTTTTTGGTTCGTTTTGGATTTGATTTTCCATTCAAAACTAAGCAAAAAACTTAGTTTTTTTATTTGAATTTTGGACATTTTCAGTTTTTTTACTGGTTTATTTCAGTTGGTCTGCATTTTGAGTAGGTTTGGGGTTCATTCAGTTTTCGGTGTAGTTCGGTTTATTAGTGGGGTTATAATCTCTCAAATTGAAACTGGCCCAATATGTTTTCGGTTCAATTTGATCATGATTCAATTGAATTGGTCTATGACGGTTTTACCAGTTCGATTTAGGTATTGACACCCATATAGACCCCTCACCCCATGGAATGGATGATGATATGGGGTGGGGACCTATCTGGTATCGGATCAATATAGGTATATGCTGATACTGATATGATACCAATATCTATTCTGTATCGATCCAATCGATCAATTATACCCTTATTTTTCATAAACAATAGATTTTTGTACAATTTTACGTTGATTCAATACGGTTATCCGATCCTTAATCGGCTAGGATATTAATACGATATTGTCGATTCGATACCGATACATAAAAACCATGGTTGGGGGGAGGGGATCCGGATTCGGAAGTAGCCTGTATACTGGCCTGTACCAGACCTGGGTTTTGCCGAGGAAGGACAAGAAGGGGAAAATTTGGCGGCAGGTATATATATCTTTGATCAGTTGGCTTTTAGAGTTTGGATTTTGGAGTTTGGACTGGCAACGACTTGCTCTGCTTTTCGCTGCTACTCGTACGTTGCTCGATCGGTTCCATCTAGGTATCAAATGCGATTCTAAACTCCACAACCATGGCGTCTGGTAGGTTTCGGACAATCTGTCTTCACGAGTATCAGATTCTCATAAGTTCCTTAGAATTCTTGCTCCGCTCTTGAATTTCTAATCGGTTAGGTATTGCCATTGTTTTTTGTTTTAATTTTACAGCGGAGCTGGATGAACAGCAGGAGAAGCTCAGAAGAGTCGTTGATGACTGGCGATGCCGGAGCCATGACCTGTTGAAGACTCTATATAAGGATCCTTTCCGAATTTCACCTGCCTTGGATACATTTAGCTTGAAATCTGATCCAGTTCGTGTGCATGCACAGCCGTTAGAGCATTCAGATATCTTGACGCTTATCGGAACCGATGATGTTGTGGTTTCCAAGTTTGTAACCGTGTTGTCGTATGATTGTATCGAAATCTCCAGGCTGACTCAATATGTATGCTCTCTTCAACTCGATTCTTTTTCATTTTAAGTGAATATAGGGATCATTTAAAGACTGCTTATCCTGATTAAGAAAATTTGTCTACTTCCTTAACTTGGACAATACAAATTGAGCAATTGAAAAATGAGTGAAATGTAACAAAGAACTGAATCAACTGAAGCGAACAACCAAAGTATACTACAAGTTTAACATTTTGGAAGGCTACCCTAAGAAGTTGGGTTCATCTGGTTCAGCCTCTTTAGTCTTCATGACAAATTGCATAGTGTGAACCACAAAACGTGAATGATGAACAATATAAGAATGAACTAGGTAAGATAAAGCAACAAGGAA
This sequence comes from Macadamia integrifolia, assembly GCF_013358625.1. Lineage (NCBI taxonomy): Eukaryota > Viridiplantae > Streptophyta > Magnoliopsida > Proteales > Proteaceae > Macadamia > Macadamia integrifolia. The sequence continues at coordinate 20,612,371 of NC_056564.1, forward strand.
TAGCTGAACTGGATTGGTTTGTTTCCAATGTATTTTTCTATATTTGACCTATTAACTGCTAAGAAAGAGTAGTTCAAACTTCAAGTGCATGAATAGAGTGCCGAAATAGTTAAGAATGATGGATGACTGATGCCTTTTCATTTTGATGTTATTCGGCATAATGGATAAACAATGTGGCATCAACATGAAACCTTACTGCAGTCCCCAAATGGAGTTCAGTTTTACATGGGCACTTTCAGATTTTGAGATTGTGATTTGTAACACTGAGTTGAACATTTTAGTGGAAAGTAGCACCAACAAAGCATTTGATGACATGTTGAGAATGGGCAGAACTTTTCTTGAGTGAAGCTGGTGTGGTGCCGCAACCATAGAAAGGTCCCATTCATTTGGGAATCATGCCGTAGCTTTCCCAAGTTATGAAAATCCGATAGGATTAGAAAGCACAAAATCCTGAAACTTCAGGAATTCAATTATGCCGATGTTGTTAGTTCAGGTTGATTTCGGAGAATCATGGCCAAAATATTGGAAATTCATTTTGTCCTTCCTTTGATGCACAGTATCACGTAAGATCTATTCTGTTGCACTCATAGGAAACTTCGGGTTGGCATTTTTTTAACAGTCAATTTTTATCTATTAAATTTTCACTAGTTGTAGAGTTACTCACTTGAACTGCGGAATTATACATCTTCTTTAAGTTCAATGATTAATTACTAATTGCTTTTTATGAGTCGAAGCTAGCTTCTCTTGCACTCATAAATTGAAGTCTCGTAGGCCAGAAGAAATATTTACAGGCAGATGTTCCTGTTCGGTCTTGGGTCCAGTTCACAAGAAATACTGCTAGAAGGAGAGCCCCAGAAGGCTTTTGGTCAATCACTGTCATTGTTCATGGAACTATCTAAGACCACATCTCGGATGAGTGAGGTTATGTGCAATTTGCTCCTACAACTAGATTCCATTTACTCCCTGAAGGACAAGAATGACATACCTTGCAAATCTTTCAAGAAGGTCATACTCACGAGTGCATTTAACTCCTTTGCTGATGGCCTGGCCATGTTTCTTGTTTTGGATGAAATTTTGGCGCAGAATGGCCGTATCAAGAGTTACTTATCTCTTTTTGCAAGGTATTTCTTATATACTTCCATTTCAAAGTTCAAAAATAATTATTTTCTTTGTTCCTCTTAAAACATTTCTATTAAATGAATGAAATCTTATTGGTAAATTCTGCTTTAACCATTTTGCATGCTTAGAGTTTCTAGCTTTGTTTCAATCCCACATTGTCCAATGTTCAAAACAATCTTCTCTTTTTTAAGGGAAACCTTCTAGAGTGGATAGTAAATTTTCTCTTTTGGGGAGGGGGATTTCCATGGTATGTGTTTATAGTATTCCTTATTCACCCTTCTCACAATAGTAGTAAATATCTCTGCCTTCCATTTCAAAATACCAGGACAACTAATTTTTTATTTTTTATTTTTTGTTCCCACACATTCTTTGTTAGGATGTTGAATAAGGTGAAACTGGACCCCAGTGACTTTGATATTCCATTTGGGGATCTAGATTGTCTAGATCAAGTAATTATTCGCTTGGAAAAGCTTTTGGATGCTGGATTCTTTCGGGTAAGAAATGCGTCATTGTGTAGGTTTACGGCCAAATGTTTTCTCTGACTATGGAGCAAATGATTTTAGCTCAACAAATACTCCAAAACAATGTGGAATGTCTGTTAGGACATTAAGAATTTTGAGAAACCTTCTTACTTTTTTCAGCGTTTATTACTAGAGGAACTGTCATGGGTTGACACACTGCAGAAGGTCAAGCAAAACAGAAAATTTCTTGATGCATGTAGTTCTTTCATTCATGATGGGTTGCAAGAAATTCTTTCACGACTTGGTAGGTATTTCAGTGCCCTAAAAATTAAAATCCATGGCCTTTTTTACTTCTTTATTTTTCCTACGAATGCTATTCTTCTCAGCTATTCTTCTCAAACAGATACATGGAAGGAATCTCTTTTGGACCGGAGGAAGATACTGCATCATGTGGCTCTGTTTCTATTTGGAACTTATGCTGGTGGTATGCCTTTTAATGTCCATAATGGTTGGCTGTTCTTTGTGATCTCACATTACTTTTCATGCATGACGACTCAGTTTTGGGATTACTAAGCTTTAGTTGGCAGTCTTATCTTTTGTTTAGTTATTTATCCTTAAAGGCAAGTACAAACAATGTTGTCTTATACAGATTTGTTTGCATGTTGTATCAGCTGAAATGCCTGAAAAAAGATTGGGCAAGGTCATTGGTGAGATGCTTAAATTGGTACCAGTAATATATAGTGAAGGTGGTCTAAGACTTATGCTTTTGGACTTATTGAGACATCAATTTCCTCCGTCAATGACCTTGTGGCCCACTTTCATGGATGCTGTTAGGGATTGTGATGCCATGAAGAAGAATTATCTTGTACATCTTAATGAGATGCATTCTAGGTATGTGCGCTTAATTCATGTAGGCTTCTTAATGAGAATTATCAACCATATCTTAATTAATGTAGTATTTCTATGTGCTTAATATTTCCACTTATTATTTTCTCTGGAATTAATGTACCAATGAGAGAAGTACAACTTTGTGATTAAATAATGTACTATAAAACTTTAAATAGTATAAGCTATCACCTCCGATTTTCACCTTATATGCACATGAAGGTTAAGAGAAGTCCTTGACCCCCTTTTTATAGGGGGTTCTTATCTAGTATTCAGAGTTTGCTTTTGTGACAGCAAAGAAAACGAATGTGCTTATACGCAACAGCTTTTGCGCTAGGTGCTCAACCATGCGGAGAAAGGAGTGTGCTATCGCGCAACCTAAAAGCACACAGGACAGAATTTGACAGCTAGATTGTGTGTGGCACTAGTGCGCCTCCTACAACACAGCTATTCAGCCTTACGCAACACCATGGTTTCTTAAAACGCGACACATGCAGTATAAGCTATCATCTTCTAATTTTCACCCTATATGTACCTGTAGGTTAAGAGAAGCTGTAGCCCTAAACTTTTCAGCTGGATATCAATGGGTTGGATACTCAAGATAGAAAGATCAGTCTAGGAAATGCATAGTTTGTAGGAGGGCCTCAGTCTAATATCATATTGATTCAGAAGATCAAACTTAATGCTTTTAGCATAAGTATTGCAAAGCATTCTTTTTTGTTTGGGAAATTACATGTACCACCCCTAAAAAAATCCCATATGACATGCGAGGGTCACTTTTTTCAAAAATTACTTCCACTCCCATTTTGAGTGATGGTGTTAACTTAGAGATTTAGAAAATAGGAAAAGATGATACTGACCCTCTTATATATCCTATAACCCATCCCTTGGTATTGTGAAACCCCATCTACTTACATGTACTCCATTGAAGACCTGCAAGACAATCACCCCATTGAAGAAGACAGTGGAGCAGAGTAGAACTACCTCCATCATATCTACAATATTGTTCATGAATCTTTGCATTGCTGCCTTCATCATAATCACTCAGAATCAATATTTAAAAGAATCTTAAATTAAAAGCTAAGGGTTCTAATCAATAGAATAGTTAAATAAATAAAATTAAGTAAATGGAAGGAGATTTCCTCGTCCAAACCTTGAAAGGCTCATTGTCTGTTCTGAATCTGATTCCTGGGATGTATTTCAGCCAAAAAGGGAAGCATCTGAACCAAAAAATAAGAAAACAGGATACATTGCTTCATCGATCAATACACGCAGTCCAAAAGAGAAGGGGAAAAAAGGAAAGCTTCCAGCCACATTATTCATTACCCAAAGTTCCATTCAGCACAAATGTATGGACCAATCCGGATTCCGGAGATGAACATAAAGGCCGGCTTCTTTCACTAGCTTGATAAACTGAACCAGATCATACATTCATACCTATCCTGGAAATAATACTGCACAAACAAGGTTTGTAGGAAGTGAATACTAAACCATTCGAAGATTTGGTTTTTTTTTTTAATATAAAAATCAGATTAATAGAAAAAAAAATTGGAGAATTTCTATTATTTCTCCTGGAGAAGGCTCAAGCTCACCTTGCAGGTCATCACTTAGCGATTTGACCTCTGGAGGAGGATTTCCTGTGTTGGAACGAAGGGTTTGGAGCCCTAAGCTTAGGTGATTTGGGGGTTTATTGAAGGATGGTGTAACTTACCATTTTAACTCAATGGTAGTTTGGCCATTTATCAAAGTTTAGCTGACTGACATCATCAAATAACAGAACTGCACTAATGGAATGGACTAATCTCTTATAAATTAGCAAAGTAGGGGTGGTACATGTAATTTTTGGAAAAAGTGACCCTCACATGTCATATGGGATTTTTTTTAGGGGTGGTGGTATATGCAATTTTCCCTTCTTTCTTTTGTTTTGGTGCAAATAAAAAATAAAGAGAGCGTCCAGTGCACGAGGCTCCCACTATTGCATGGTCTGGGAGGGGAAAATGTATGCAGCCTTATCCCCTGCTTCACAGGAGAGACTATTTTTTTTTTCCTGATGAACCAATTGTCAATAATCCTCAAAGATCAACAAGCAGAAAATTCTGGGGGTTGACCAGCCTCTCCTTTTCCTTCCTAAAGGCATGGTTACTGTTTTATTTATGAGTGCAGAGGTGCTGTACGTTCTTTAGTGGACATTGTGTTTTAGTGTACAAGAAACTAGAGAAAAGAAGAAATAAGTTGTTCACTTCTTCTGGAGGTATATTAGATGCCCAGTTATCTCTACTTCACAGAACTTCGTAAGGGCATACATCTACTCTAGTAATGATAGATCATATTAATTTTTAGATCCTCATCAAGCCTCTATTTTCTGTTGGAAATTTTTATTTTATTATTTTTTTTTTCGAATATGTCAGGCTGTCAGCACGCTGCAAAAGATATCATTCGAACTAAACGTGACCTGTCTATGCAAAGCAAACACCTAGCCTAGTGATGGAGACCTTCTCCTCAAACAGTCGTTCCCAATGGCTTCCAGAAAAGTGATTTAAAACTTCTTGGGAGACAGGAATGATATGAACTATTGATGTGCTTTTTCCTACTCCCTGTGCAACAGAATGCATCTATGTTTCTAATTGATCTCTTGGCTTTGAAGGTTATCTATCTTAATCCCCACAAAAGCCTCAACTCTTGGGGTCAGGCTTTCCCCCCTTCTTATTAAAGGTGAAGAGGCCTTCGCTGTAGAAATCAAGGGGTGGTACAAATATTTGACATAAAATATTCCACTATTTGATTTATTCCATCTCCCCTTATTACCTCCGACACACAGATTGATTTTCCTCCCAAGAAGGCAGCATTCTGTGTTACCTGGGGACTTCAAACAGGAGCCACATTCATGTTGGAGACATGTGGATATCATCGGCGTGGCACTGGCTTCGGTGTCTTCTTGTATTTATTGATATAAGCTGAATTTAAAAGGAAAGATGCTTGAAGAATCTTGTTAAAGTGAAACCCATCCTATCACAATAAGCTATAACTACCTTCCAACATATTTTGTAAAGGTGATATAAATAACTAGGTGTGCATTTACTAATATTTTGATCCCTCTGATGATACTGTAGAAGTGGCTTAGTTGGGGGCGAGGTGGGATTTAGTTCGGTCACTTTTGTTTGTTTTGTTCTGGGTTGTTGCTGGGTTTGGGCTTGCTATACAGAGGCATATTTTTTCCCTCTGAATTAGTCGAGCACTGTAATAGCTACATATTCCTTGTTTTTTTCCTCTTCTCAACTTTTTTTTTTTGTTTAAATTGTGGGATAGATTTGGTGTCTAGAAACATTCCATAGGCGTCTGTTTTTTATTTTCAATGTGCAGCACTAGCTTTGAAGAACCAGTCTCAATATTAAACTTAGAAGTGCTTTGATGTTTAGCAGTTCTTATCCGCTTATTGATTTTCCTTCCATTCAATAGAATGGCACCAGTATAACTTGGGGTTTTTCCTCTAATGTGTCTAGTTTTGTTTTCCTCATTGCTTTCATCATTTGTAAACCAACATGTATGTTAGAACTACTTTATTTTGATTATAAGAATTTCATTTGTCCACCACCATGATTTGAAATTCTGAACTCCTTAGTTTATAACAAATAAACTTCACTGTACGCACATAAACTGATCTATTCTCTTGTGTAGGGACTGGCAAAAAATGAAAGATGCATTGGCTTATTGGGTCATATCCTTCCAGTCAGCCATTCATCCAGTGGTAATTGTTCTCTTTAGTAGATTTGGTACCTCACTCTCACCAGATTGAATATTGAATTCTGTTATGGTGTACTTTTAGGAAGATCTGTCAAGGATTGAAGCATGCCTGCAACTTCATTTCAAACAGATTATTCAGGTATGATCATATAGAAATTTAGTTGGCGTGATTTTCTTTACTTATTAGGGCTTAACGTGCCTGGCTCTATGTGTTGCAGTGTTAATTTTGTAGATAGATCTGAGTCCCAATTAGCATACCAAGAAAAAATATCCATTTTTTTTTTAAATTTTGACCATGGGATTTTTATTGGCTTTGTTCCATGCTTACATTTCATCATTTTTCCATTTATAGCTACTGTACTTTTGATTTTTTTTTTTTTTT